>NW_017832442.1:0-451 GCF_001891065.2 Hippocampus comes
ACTTTTTTCTATGTGAAAATAATTCTTAGCAGATGACACATGATCAGCATCGTGCGGGGGTTGATTGGTTTTGAAACGTTTTTGTGCTGATGTAAATTGCGTGAATTGTACTTTTGCGGGGATGTCTGTTTGGAAGGGGGAACGGAAAGCCCCCAAGCAGCATTACTGAAAGCTGGACGGTGAAACCACAAACTGTCCACGTTTTGAAATTGCTTTCTAAACCACATTCACTGGTTTGTAATGCTACGATGCCAAAGGTGCAGAAGCCATGGTCAGTCTTGTAAACACTTTGCCTAAACACTGCTAAGGCTGTTAAGTTTATCCTTCCTACCTGACTACATTCTATTTATCTATTCTTTTTCTTTTTAATTAAGAGTCACAGCAATAGTAAAAGAGCAATAACGTTGGCAGCTAGGGTAAATGGTACGGAAGATTTATTTATTTGTTTTTT
>NW_017832443.1:0-451 GCF_001891065.2 Hippocampus comes
GTACCTATTAGTGATGAACATAAGTGTGTCATATTAACGTATTTGTCTTCATAATATACTTTTAAATAAATACGATGAATATATCCCGAAAACTCACATAAAAGCAATGAAAAATTTAGATTATTGGCAGAATACAGACGTATTATTTGAATTAATCTCAACTAAAGACAAACAAAGTGCACAAATCTGCAAAACTTAATTTTGTTCATTTGTTGTTACTCACCAATGTGAAATAAAGCTGTTTTCGGAATAGCGGGAGGGACGCAGCCTCAGTCAAAACTGTGTTCGAGTGAGTTGGGCTTTCTTCCATTTATAAAAGGTGACCCGAAGGGGAGGTTCTCCTGGAGCTTTATAACATCTTGTGGTCCTCAAATTGTTTATTCCGCAACATATTCACCGCCACCGTTTTTGTCTCTCTTCAATAAAGGCTGAAACAACACAGAGTTGCAGA
>NW_017832444.1:0-451 GCF_001891065.2 Hippocampus comes
TTTTTTTTTTTTTTTTTGGTAGATGACCACAGAGATGATGCTCGTCAAGTTCATTCTGACTAATCGATGAAGCCACCAATATTTTCTTTCCCTGCCGTCATTGTTCGCTCAGGCCCCACCCACCAGCTTGCTCAACCAATGACATCAGCAAATGGGAATTGGAAATAAAACTAACACTAATTCATGTAACAGTTGCAAGGTTGCCACTCACAACCGTTCAGTTCGTTTTGTAAGCGGCCATGTTATCGAACTCATTTTTAATGAGATATTTCCCCACGCTTGAGGGCAACATTGTCGGTTTGTTGCAGCGACTGACCACCTGTTGATTTCAGTGAGGTGGCCCTTTTGTTTGTGCCAGAAGATGTGATTGGCAATTTCTCGACTTAAAACTCTCGCAGGGATTGCGACTAAGATCAAATTGAATTATTGCCAGAAAATGGCATCATTTAAA
>NW_017832445.1:0-451 GCF_001891065.2 Hippocampus comes
CAGAGCATCGGGGAATTCTTTTTTATTAAAAATCCTCTTTCAAGGGCCTTTGTAGAAACAAGGGTTATCTGAATTTAAGCCATTTTGGCTTTGTTGGCCTTAGTGATAAACCTTAGAGCTTTCTTTACTCGAGAATTTTTGAATTTGTACAATCTGGCAAGCTCAGTTTTTTCAATAGCAGACTTTTCAATGGTGATATCAAGCTCAACACCATAAGAGATGGTTTCCACTTTAACTTCCTTATTGGCTGTGTTGGCCATAGCTGCCGTTGTGATGATGATGAAAAAAACGAAGGTTAAGATTGCTTTCATGACTTGGGTAATTATTACAAAGTAAAATTACCCAGCACGCCACATAGAGGCGATTTTCGTCGTTTATCCCAACAAAAAACTCGCTGAAAGACAGTTGTTCAGATTAAGTGTTTTTTATCCTCGATGAACGTATTCACGCC
>NW_017832447.1:0-451 GCF_001891065.2 Hippocampus comes
CCCTTGTGCCGAGGCCCCCGCGGAGACTGACCACTTCTTTGAATCTAGCGCCTATTAGGAAAGCCACATTGTCCTCACGAGGATGATGAGTGGCCAAAGAGATCTTGAGGGATGCGCGTGTTTACTCCTAGCAGCCTCCAGAAAGAGCCACTCGAGTCAAGTACAAAAAGCAAGTTTTCTATTTGAACCCCAGCGCAAGGAAGGACGGAAGGTTAGGGGACTGACGATTGAATCAATGCGCCGGTGGTTTTCACGAGGGTGTGGATGTCCATATTTGTTTGCACTCTCGGACCGAGAGGCCCACCGTGAGGACACAAAGGTCCAGCAAAATACTGCGGGGGAGAGCAGAGATATACGACGGTTAAAAGACCGCAGCTGCTTGTCCACGCGCGCCTGAAAAGAAAGAGATGGAGTGTGACCTTGGAAGCAGGGTCCTTCGCCGCCATCACGG
>NW_017832448.1:0-451 GCF_001891065.2 Hippocampus comes
AAAAAAAAAAAAAAAAAAGACATCTCAGAGTCTGAGGGGGAAACTCATTTGAAACATCAAAGCGCCATAAAAATGAAAGCTCCTTTATCGGCGCATTGTACTGATGCGGTGAGAGAGAGAAGCCGCATCGAAATTGCTCGTGACCGCTGAGTGAACTCCGAGTCTCCGAAAATTCTCTCGCCATCTTCTTGTGCCTTCATCCGAAATGAAGCGGTGTCATATGGGGAAGGCTTACCGGTGAGAGGGCTCCGGCCCAGGACCAACACATCGGGTAGAGGCATCATCACCAGCTGCTGGAGCGTCTCCTGTTACCGAAGAAAAATATGTTGTCAGCGCTATTGTTCGTAATACGCGGATTAAAGAAATGTGGGTTGAAAGCAGATTGGCAAAAATATCGGGATAGTTAGACAAGACAAACGCGACAGGATAATCCATTAGAAATATCCAGCAA
>NW_017832449.1:0-451 GCF_001891065.2 Hippocampus comes
TATATATATATATGTTTCTTTGTTGTGAAATGTCAGTTTTCACAACATCAGATCTTAAAATATTGAGTCGAATTGCCCAACTTAAAATGTGATTGAAGATTGTTGCCTTGAAATTTGGCGCTCACCCTACAAGCATTGTTCCCACAGGAATGGAGGCAACATTAGCTACTTGAGTGTAGGAATACAAACGATGACATATGTCAAACTCATTTTCATGGTAGGCCACGTTGTGGTTTCTCTCAGGCGGCCGTGATGACTGTAAAAATCCCATCAATGTCTAATCACCTCATCAGATATACTTTTAGACTTGCACAATGCCGCCTGCATTGATTGTTATGGTATTTGACAATTTGAATTTGAAATCAGAAGGCGTGGAAAACATGGGCAACCATCTAATGCTTGTACAATCTGTTTTCAGCTCAAACAAAAACAATGAATATGTTTCATCAGA
>NW_017832450.1:0-452 GCF_001891065.2 Hippocampus comes
AAACATGAAGTGTTCCGTACGTATTCAACCTTGGTCACAGCTGAACTGCAAACTGAAGGAGACCGCTGTCCATATAGTGCATGTGGAAATTTGGATTGTTGCTCGCTCCCTTCCACCTTCCTTACGTCTTACCTGATATTTAAACGCACCTCTAATTAGTCTCAACACTTTGTGGGGGGGTTGTCTGTTTCAGTCTGTTAAGGCTCTGCTGACTCTGTAGAAGTGTCAGGTTGAGAAGCCCAACGAACACAGAGGTAAAGTCTCACTGGCAGGACGGGAGGTGGCGGGGGCGTGGGGGGAAGCTTTTGCAGCCGCAACGCGTTTTGGTTAAGACAAGAGTGAAACAGGACAGAGGGAGCCAGAAGCAGTCCAAGCTGGGCCTGGACTTAATGTTCCTTTCGGTAGAGGATCAGTAGGATGCTCATTTAAATTGTAAAAACAAAAAAAAAAAA
>NW_017832451.1:0-451 GCF_001891065.2 Hippocampus comes
ATCAACCAGAAGCAGTTCATGCACCAAAGTAATTCTTAAACAATTTTGTTCTTAAAATGAGTTTTTCATAACCTGCTGGTTCGGGAACCAAGGGGCTACTGTGTTCATGTTTTTAAGGACTTTATTTTTTATACTGAGAGTAATTTGGCATGCTTGCTTTACCTTGTCTTATTTTATTTTTAATGAAAACTAGAACAGTGAATTCCACACATTTGTCCGAAACGAAAATTGCTTGTCAAGAAAAGACAAGAGAACAACAAAAAAATTACTTACAATGATGAATGCAAAAACGTGGCGAGAAAAACACGTAGCAAGAGGCATCTAGAAGATTCGAAACACTTGGTGACAGAGTCTTGAGCAAGCTGAATAATCCGACACCCAGTTGTTGGAGAGCAAGGAGTATTAGTGACAGGTGTGGCTCAGGAGGGAACGCCCTCCACTCCTGCCAGAC
>NW_017832452.1:0-452 GCF_001891065.2 Hippocampus comes
GCCGTGAATTTGGAAAGTCCCACGACACCGAATGCTGCCTTGACCGCGCCGAGGATTGCAAAATGCCGCTTGACGGCTTGAGTTGATAAGAGTTTGGCGAACGCCCACGGGCTCCATTTTGGGGGTTTTTTTCGGCACGGATACGATGGCCCACGAGAGCTCAAATTGGGCTGAACGTCACCCCAAATGAGGTCTTGGCCCAAGCAACGCCGCACGCTGGCGGGATGCGGCAGGAAGCCGGAGCGGCCGCAGCAGAGCCGCACGCGCCCGCGCATGCGCTTTTCCGCCCCCGCCGAGCGGCGCGGCGCCCCGCTTCCGATTGCCGGCCCTCGCCGATTGTTTCGCCGGGCCAAAACCGAGGCGAGGCTTCACCTTGGACGGCCAGCAGCTGCTCGTCGGTGGTCCAGCGAGCGTTCACCTTCTGAGCGCTCTGAAAGCAGAGTCGGCGGGCG
>NW_017832453.1:0-452 GCF_001891065.2 Hippocampus comes
AAAATACAGCACATGTAGGAAAAAAAAAAACTAAGGGCTGTCTGAAAGGAGCTTTTCTGTCAAGTGAGCTTCACTACACGCATACTATGTCTGAAGGTGGAAAATTAACATCAATCCAAACCATTCGGTGTTGGTACAATTTATTGTAAAAAAAAAAAATAATAATAATAATTCAATTAAATGTTAAATTATGGGTGGCTGTTTAAACTTCACACCCCCCATTCCTGCTTTGCGTTGATGCTCTTTCACACAGGCACTCATCGACCTCTGATACTACCTCAAAAAAATGAGAACTTGCCTTTATGTTGCTACCATTCACACCGAACATCAAACTGATGGTTCAAAACAGAAAAAAAGAAACTTTTGTTGGCAGTGTGAAAGGGGCTTTTTCGTTAGCTTCACTTCTCATGTCCTAAATTTGAGGGTGGAAAATTTAAGTGTTGGTGCTGTGA
>NW_017832454.1:0-452 GCF_001891065.2 Hippocampus comes
AATCTTCAAAACAAGGCATCGGCTATGACTTGGTGATTAAAATTGATTCATTATCAATCATAACGATTCATGATGCTAAATTTTAAGCCAATCAAAATACTGCTGTAAGGATTATTGTTGATGTGCATATTTTGACTAAATAATTATTTTCACAGAATCTGCAATGAAAAATAATCTAAAAAAAGTTGATGCTGTGGGGAAAAACCGTTTAAAAGCTTTTATTTTGGAGAACTAAAAATCCCACCAAGGGAGAGGTGGTGTACAAAAAGTAAATGTTTTGAATATTGCCATTAAAATTTGCTTTTTCTATTAGAAAGGGGAGACAACAAACAAAAAGCAGACTTGGGGAGGGTTAAAATAGATTTGAACTCCCAGTAGGCTAACAGCATCAATTTAAGGTGTTTAAGTTTCCATTAGGTCAAAAAAAAGAACTTGAAAAGTAATATTTTTTT
>NW_017832455.1:0-452 GCF_001891065.2 Hippocampus comes
ACCTTCGATTTGAGCCCAGCAGGGCAGACACTTACAGGAAGTCCTACTTCCACTGTTGTGGGTAGAGCAGCCTATGAAAATGCTTTTGATGCGCTTCCTCTTGGACAAGGAAGTTTTCAGGCGATTAATACACCTTTGGTACAACCCGAAGAGATTACGGCATATGAAGTTGGATATCGGACGCAAATTGGAAAATTCTCCATTGATATAAATGGATATTATAATCAATATTCCAACTTTATTTCCGGTAGGTTTGTAGAAGTTCCTTTCTACGGGAATGTTAATGGCAATGAGCAAGAGCAAGGACTGGCACAATTAGCCGTGGTCAATGGTGATAGCAGAACTTATCAGACAAACACCAATTCTCCTGAAGAACTTACTTCCTATGGTGCGAACATTGGTGTCGATACCAAAATCTGTGGTTTTGATTTAGGTGCTAACTATACCTACAA
>NW_017832456.1:0-452 GCF_001891065.2 Hippocampus comes
ATTTTCAAAATGTGATTCTTTTTCATGCCTTTATTGGTCACGAAACGGTCTTTGTTTTGAGTTCTTTGAGGGTTTATGTGTGGTGGAGCGGGGGTGCGCCAACTGTGGATGACTATTGAAAGGGCGGATGCCTTAAAATGTTTGGAAAACACTCAACGCAACTTAATTTATAGAGCGCTTCAAAAACAACCGTCGCTGCATTCAAAATGCTGTACATAGACTAAAAACATCAAACAATACAAAGACAGTGAAACCAATACACTAAAAGCCAAAAAGCAAGAGAAAAAAATGTTTGGGTGCATTGAGTGCAATGGTGATGCATTGAATTTTAGATGCGGTTTAGCGGAAGGTCATTCGAAAGGGAGGGACCGGCAACGGAAAACGCCTCTGTCCCATCTGAGACTTCACTTAGTCCTCAGTAACTCCAGTAATATGTAAGACCATTTAAAGAT
>NW_017832457.1:0-452 GCF_001891065.2 Hippocampus comes
ATATTGACGTATCGTCAAGTACATCGCAGGATTCAAAGTATCGGAAAAGGGGTAAACCATTCATCTCTGCCACTGCAAGATCCAGCAATCTCACCTCCTCTGCTCGGTTATGGACCTGTTCCTCAAATTTATCCTTGTTTTTCTGTGTTAACTTGGCAGCGGCTTTGTTTATTGAATGGTGCTGTTCTTTAGTTCCAGTGTCAAATTCTAACGGGACACCGTAAGCAATAATATCGTCTGTCATATGTAATATACCGTGGAATTTGGTAGTATTCATCCCCATCCCTTCCTCGCGGTTGCTAATTTTGCGCATCAATTGCATGATGTACCGGTGCTTCATGCGTGACTTTTGAACATGACTTTTTTTCATTTTGGGGCTCTTCAGCCACATTTCCCACTGCAAAAGTGTCTCAATAAGCATTATCCAATCTTGAATTACGCCCTCTTTCCGA
>NW_017832458.1:0-451 GCF_001891065.2 Hippocampus comes
AGAGGAAATACAGTTTGGTTTCATCCTTCTTCATTTTGCCATTTTAGTCAGTAAAAAGTGAATATTTTGTCTTCAATGAATTTGATCACTTTTTTCATGAACAATGAACAACTTTCAAACCCATTTTGCCACTTGGCGTCAACTGAAAATGACATGGAATATACTCCGGGCTCACATGCCGCGGCACAGCTTGCAGACGTGACATGAACCATGATTGGTTGCTACTTGAACCCGTGAGCACGTCTGATGGTCTGATGTCATTTTCAGTCAAAAGCAAGTGGAAAATTTTGTTTTTAAAGCTGTTAATTGTACATGAAAAATAATGACGTCAAAATTCACTATCGACAAAACCGCAATTGGTGAATTGTGATTTATTGGGGTGATTACTGTCAACCAATTTCAAAAAGATTGTGTTTGTACCGTTAATCCTCGAAAGTCAAACTGAATATGT
>NW_017832459.1:0-452 GCF_001891065.2 Hippocampus comes
ATCTGCAAAAAGCAGAGATGCGATACTGAGGCCACCAAACCCAATCCCCTCAAAGCCTCGGCTGTGTATTTTCAGGACTACAAATGTTTCCTTCCTCCTTGCAGTCCAGTTCTGTACCCTTTAGACCCTTGCTTGCGTAGCGAGCAGTATCTCTCCGCCGAGTTTTCAACTAGTACGCCAGTGTTTATTTGTCCTCGCCGGTCTTGCTGCGGACGGCTTCTCAAAGAGCTAAATTGGTCCAGAGTGCGGCCAGAGCTTTGAGCTAACCGCATGCCCTTGGATGATGAAAAATGCCGTCGGCGTCGACTCTTGTTTGTTGTGACGAGGTGAAGCAGAGGTCGCTGCAGTGCAGTGGACACCTACGAGTGCTCGAAAATGACCTCGCGTCCGAAAAGCAGAAGTGAAACAAATGGGCGGTTTGCAGCAAAATCCAACAGGGGCGAACTAGCAAA
>NW_017832460.1:0-452 GCF_001891065.2 Hippocampus comes
ATGATAAATCTCTCATTTCCTTCATTTTACACTTTCTTTGTGTCGAGTTCATGTTGGCGCGAGTGCGTGTGAGACTGTGAAAGAGTTTGCGGCACGGAAAAAAAGTGAACGTGTGATTGCGTGTGTCCGATTGTGAGCGTGTGCACGTGAGAGTACGTTTCTGTCAATGCGCGCGAGTGAGTTTGTGAGTCGGCGTGTGCGTCGTTAGCAAGACTGTCCATGTGACCAAAACTCATGAAAGGGTGAAAGAAGAGGATTGCGTGTGTGGAGGTACTCGCTGGTATCGACTGTCGAATAGCAGACGTGGATCAGCCGATCAATGTAGCATAATGGCACTTTTTGGAACCGGTCCCCTCCTCCCCCCTTCCTTTTGGACGAGTCCTATGGACTTTTGGGCGGGGGCGGTGAAACTATGAACCAACCGCACCAAAGCAGTAAAAAAAAAAAAAAAA
>NW_017832461.1:0-452 GCF_001891065.2 Hippocampus comes
AAAAAAAAAAAAAAGGAAAACAACTAGTAGGAACAACCGCAAACATTGCTTAAGAGAAGCAACACAGAACAAAACAAGCATAGTTTATCCCTTGATGCTGCTGTGGTACTTCATGACGATTCAATATAAAATGAATGCATTGGTATAGGCCACAATACCTGTAAAGTGGTGTGTTAAGTTAAAAGGTCAAGTGATGTTATCCTGTATATCGCGGGTATCAAATGTTTTTTTTCCGTGAGGGTTCCTTCAAGGTCGCAAACGATTATGTACTTGCAAACCTTCGCCGCTCAGTGAGATACAGGCATAAAGGAATGATTTGCTTGGTCAGAACTAACTGTATAAATAACGATATAGCCACCGAAAACCTTTTCTCAAACCAGATGTCTGTCATAAAACTAAGACTGACCTGTGAGAGACAGCATGGTGCCACAAGGGAGCCAGACCACCAGAAA
>NW_017832462.1:0-452 GCF_001891065.2 Hippocampus comes
AAAAAAAAAAGGTCTATGTATGTACACAACTTGCTATATAATGTTAAAGACAACTGTGTTGCGACACATTCTTGTTGAAAGGGATGATGCTGAAAGTGTCAGGCTCTGTGTCGTAGCATGAAGGTTTAAGTGTGAAAAGCAGCAAAAGCATGCTTCTGGCAACATGGACGTAAATCAAGAATTTAGGCAGGTAATAGGAATACTCGTGGATCCGAACGGAAAAGAGCAACCGTGTATTGCTGCACTCCATATCTTTATCTAGATTAGAACATCATGCATTGATGTTTGCGTTGTTGTGAAACTTGCTGGCTACCTCAGACGTGTGTCCACAGTGATGCTGTGGATGACTACAGTGGATGCAGGACGGCTTTGCCCACAGTAACTCATTGTGCAGATGCATGAAGGTCTTTTAAGGTCACAGTGACCTCAACACAGGTCAACGATGACCACCA
>NW_017832463.1:0-452 GCF_001891065.2 Hippocampus comes
ACTTTCCTGTACGACTGAGAGCCTCCACAAACAGTAGCCACTAAATAGTTTAACTTGTGTGACGTCACACCGCCGGAAATACCCGAAGACGAGAGGACCCAAGATTCAAATGGCAGACATTTTGAATTGTATTTAGTGATTTTAACTGCTGTCTACCAACGATCTAATCGTTTTGAAATGACAGTTATGCATTGTAAAGGGGTTCTAGAGGTCTCAAGAAAAATTTAAATCTTTGGTCTCTGAGCTTTAAACGAGCATTAGGGTTGTAAAGTAGAGTTTTAAATTAGCGTGAGGGTTTCAAATTAAGCTTGAGACAATTGCCAGGGTCCCAAATTGGCGTTAGGGTTTCAAAGAAGGGTTTAAATTAGTCTTAAGGATGCAAAATAAGGTTTTAAACTAGGTTTAGGGTTCAAATTAGGATTTCAAAAGCGTGGCAGCCATGTTGAGGGGCA
>NW_017832464.1:0-452 GCF_001891065.2 Hippocampus comes
AAAAAAAATACGGGCAGTTTGTCCATTTTCTCACTCACCTCCAATGACGTAAATCTCTCCGTTGAGCGTGGCCGATGAGTGATTGGTGCGAGGTCGGAGCATGGGCGCCACCGTGACCCAGCGCCCCTCCTTGGTGATGTACTTCCATGTCTCCGTGGTGGACCAGGTGTTGGTGTTGGAGCCCCGCGAGCCGCCTACAGGGGAGAGAGACATTTTGTTTGAGCGCTAAAATGACGCCAACGCAGACATTCAGAGGGACGACTGCTCACCTGTGACGTAGACGTCATTATTCAGCGACACCATAGAAAAGCCCCATTTGTTGGGGTTGGGGAAATTCGGGAGCTCATGCCACTGTTCTGGAAAGACAACAAACGTGGGCAAATTAATTTGGGGGACAAAATATATTGAGTTTCAACAAAAGATTTGGGAAAGGGCCAGGAAGTTAAAAGGGG
>NW_017832465.1:0-452 GCF_001891065.2 Hippocampus comes
CCCACAATAATAAGCAAGACTTAATTATATGGAGCGGTACACCGGACACATGAAACTCTTACTTTATCGGACTGAATTCCGGGATCCAGCCGGTAAGATGGTGGATGAAGTTGAACTCTCCAATCTCATCGGAGAGCTGCGCCATTTTACTGAGAGGGAAAAACAAATTACAGGCGCAACAATAGGAAATGATGACATAAATACAAATGATCATTACCATCCATGAACAAGGCCATTTTAAAGGAACCTTGCTTTGTGCTGATGAGGAGTCTTGAATATTGAAAAGGGTGGTGCCCTGGGATACGAATTTAATTAATTATATCTGACTTGGGCCACACCATGTAGTGATTGTTTCTCAAGCTTGTGCCTGCGACTCATAATTTTAAAAATACAAGAAATAAAAAGGTGGCCGCTCGACGACTTGTATCTTGAAGAAAAGGGGGAAAAAAAAA
>NW_017832466.1:0-452 GCF_001891065.2 Hippocampus comes
TTTTTTTTTATCTTGAGAAGTCTGCTGTACGTGTGCGCAACCTGTCAGGTATTTGGAGACAAGGACTCGGACGGCTTTTATCGCGGCGAATCGGGCGGCCTGTCGGGTTACGTCGCCAGTAACCTGGTGGCCGAAGTCCCCGTGGACGACCACTACCTCAAGCACTTGCTCATGCGGCAAGGTTTCATCCCCGTCGACCAAACAGGTATTGGCTTTTGTCCGCTTGCCCTTTTTGCGCCGGTCGCTCGTCTCTTCACGTGGCACGTCCTCCCCGCGTGTGTACTCGGGTTTCCTCCCGCATTCCTAAAAAAAACATTCACGGCAGGTCGACGGAACACTCGGAATGGTTCCTCGGCGCGATTGTGAGCGCGAGGGCTCGTTTGTCCGGCACACGCGTGACTCGAGACTCATTTTTGACGGCGCCATCGACCGGACTGAAGTGTAAGCGTCCG
>NW_017832467.1:0-452 GCF_001891065.2 Hippocampus comes
ACACGAGGTCCAAATAGTCATTTCTGGAGAAAAAGCTACCGAATGAAGATTTGACCAAATGCTAGCAGATACAAATACTGTAAGCTAACTTTAAACGCAACCTATACATCTTTGTGTGTATATGGTCTGTCCATCTTTTTATAAATTATTTTGATTTGAGCTGTCCATCTTTATATACACTTCTGCCTGTCTTTATATACAATCTGTCTTTATTTACCCTCACTAATCTTCATATACAATGGATGAGCCTTCTGTGTGTTGTATATTGTGTGTTTATGTGTGTGCTGAGCATCAGTTCCTAGATAGACTTATCTTCCAGACGCTAATGGTGTCTCCATTACTGAGCCGCAATTAGTCTGCGTCTCAAATTAGCGACACGACACAACAAGTGGCCGCTCTTATATCGGAAGGAGCTGTGGAGCTGTCGGGACAACTTTGTCGTCTTTGTTGAC
>NW_017832468.1:0-452 GCF_001891065.2 Hippocampus comes
TTTTTTTTTTTTTTTTTCCCCATGAAAGCATGAATGAGTGTGACTGTTGGCCCCTTTCTGGTTGTCCCGCTGCCGCAGGGCTTGTTTATCGGGCCAGTCCGCAAGTGGCCCGTCACCTCGCCGGGTCCAAGGTACAATGGGTTCAACCGGCAGACGTTTGTTATCCGGAAGCCAACTTCGTCCGTTATCAGAAATTTGAGGGGCACGCTGACCTCTTGCCAATGTGGCATAAATCAGTTCCACTCAGGGTAAGACGGCGGTTGCTTTGGAGAAAGCGCTTTCTTGGTATGGTCAAGAGTCTTGGATACTTCCCGGGACACTTTTCTCCGGCTTTCTCGCTTGTTTGTTAGGCCGGTTGGTTGGCTGGCATGAGCGTCGGAGCCCAGCCCTGTGCAATGAAGTTTTTTTTTTCGCTGTCAGCTTAGAATCAATATTGCTCAACTCTCAAGAGG
>NW_017832469.1:0-452 GCF_001891065.2 Hippocampus comes
TTTTTCCCCCTCCTCTATTCGCCAACCTGACACATTTAATCAGCCACCAAAGACGGGCAAATTAAAGTGAGCGTGCTCTTGCATTAATTACTTCCTCCGTCTAGTTGGGAATTCCCAAGCACGATTTATGCCAGGCCCGTTTGGGGAGAGGGAGGTGCGCTGCTAATGCTCTCCCATCCTTATTTGGTCAGAAAGTTCACGTTTGGCAGTTGTAACAAAAATAACTCTGCAGCTTGTGTTGACGCAACTACATTTTGGGAGGGAGAGTGGGGGAAGACCACCCACACAAGATCACAAACATGCAAGTGACGACGCAGTGTAGAGCGCACGGGGCGGGTTCATAAGAAGCCGATGTAATATTAATGGTCACGCCATTTGCAAAGCGCCGCATGAGAAAAGGCACTTTTGGAGTGGAGAGAGGAGCCCTCAGGCACGGCCTGGTATAAGAAAAA
>NW_017832470.1:0-452 GCF_001891065.2 Hippocampus comes
CGAACGTGCACTGGTAACGTTTCACCTGAGGACGGGGGGAGGGAGGGAGTGAGCGAGCAAGCGGCGTCCCCGTTTGGCGGACGGCAACCGGGCGCTTTCCACTTGCGCAATCTCAGTAAGAGCCAACGGAGGAGCCCGATTGGACATCCGAAGAGAAAAACGGAGCCATCTTGGCAAAGCCGCGAGTGATGACATTGCGCAAGCGTATGCTCGTCAATAATCCCCCCCCCCCTCTGCCCTGGCCGTGACTCACGACACGGTTTCGGGTGTCCGATTCCTTGACGAGCCACGGGGAGTGTCCGCGAGGATCACGGGCAGGTCGCGGTGAAAAGAGTGCGCTTCCGTCGACACGCTGACCGAAAGCTAACGATCGGATCGCCCACGCCGAGCCCGAATCTCGCGTTCGAAGACGGACGAGCGATCACCCGGGTTACGGATCGGCGAAGGGAGTC
>NW_017832471.1:0-452 GCF_001891065.2 Hippocampus comes
TCATCTTCTTCCTCCTCGTCCTCAGCCCAGAATTCCCCCGCCCCTTCCCCATCCATGCCATCTCATCCTCAGCCTTCCCAACCGCCACAGGGGCCACCGAGCAGTCAGGCACCCGCAAGGAAAGACAACTCACCCAAGATTCCATTAAGCGAACCCAAGAAGAAGACTCAGCAGCAATCACCGCAACAGCAGAGCTCAACAACAGCAGCGTCAGATTTAAGTAAGAAACTTTTGTGGGTTTTTTTTAAAAAATCATTTTACAGCTGTCATTGCAGACGATCCGTTTCCACAAAAATTACGGCCTATAGACCACATCACATTAAATAGTCTCCAAACTCGAGTTCGCGTATGTTTGTTTTTGTCTTTTCTTCACTTGTATCCTCAAATGCTCTGTTAAAATGTTGCAATGATGATGAAAATGTTTGACCGACGAGCGATCAGAAGTGGTTGAT
>NW_017832472.1:0-452 GCF_001891065.2 Hippocampus comes
TTGATCGGAAAGATTCTTTTGAATGTTCTTGCGGTTCGCTGTTACTATGGAAACAATGTTATGGATTTGGTGAAGTTTGCGTTTTTTGTGCTGAAAAATGATGAGACAAAACCCAGCGCGGGGTAATTATGTGGATATGAAGCAGTTGCAACCAATCACTCGAATGCAGCGCCGACCGAAAGGAAGATGTCATTTTGTGAGATTTTTGGACAATTATATGTTACCAGATTAAACTTGTACACACAATTAGGAAAATTGTACAACATTTGTTTGGTTTGGTTGTTTTTTTGCGGCTCGACGCCATGCCACCGGGTTCATATTTTGCCAGTGTAAGCAGGGTCGGTCTGGCCTGGAACTGAAGCGCGGGGGCGTGCATTCCTGTGAAATCGCAGCGCCGCATTGGGCTGAGCTTGCAACTTTGTTTGTGTGTTGTGTGTGTGTGTGGTTGACGC
>NW_017832473.1:0-452 GCF_001891065.2 Hippocampus comes
GCATGCCTTGGTGCACCGAGAACACAACTGGGAACTTCGCCAAACTGTTCCCACATAATTAGACCTTACTAGGACCCAAAAAAATGAATTAAGATGATTAACACGGCCAAAGGACTCCAGTTCAACATGTGTCTCATTACTTTTGTCTACATAGCCCACATGTTGGTCCAGAGAGATACTTTCAAATCTGATACCGAGTTCTCAAGGCTAAACATTATTGGTATAGAAGCTTCCTGTTCTAGGCACTTTCAGAAGATGAAGCAGGGTTTGCGTGTTAGCATTGTTAGAACAAACAAGGTTAATGATACAGTCAGTGCGGGCAGAATGACACCTAAAACAATGAACATTGACTCCATTTAACAAGATATGAACACACAAACACACACACAGTTTAGGAAACAGCGTCATGAACACTTCCAGAATTGCACATGCACAAGTCAATACCCTGTGGT
>NW_017832474.1:0-452 GCF_001891065.2 Hippocampus comes
AGGGCGATCCCTCGGAGTCTCGCGTGACTTGATCACGTCACTCATCCGACGCAAAGTCGGCGGCCGAACGCGCTCGTTTGCTTTCTGACGCTTCACGTTGAAACGCGACACCCCCGGAGCAGAGAAGAAGAAATGGTTGTACGTTGTCATCCAACGCCGGAAGACGATTTCTTTTGGAATCGTCGCATTTACAAAGCCGACAAGAATAGTCGAGAAAACGTGGAGAAAAATTCAAATCACGAAATGAGCACAACTTGAAAAACCTCCTAGAACGCGACGGGGAATTGACAAAAAGATCTTCAAATCAAACGAAGCGAGTACAAAAAGAAGATAGAGCGGGAAGCAACTTGGATGATGTCATCAAGTTGGCAAATATGTTTTCACAGCTTTTTCTTTCGTACAATGGTGGAAAATAACCCTAGCGACCTCATTTTAGACAGGACGGGCTTTCT
>NW_017832475.1:0-452 GCF_001891065.2 Hippocampus comes
CTGTCCCTAAAAGGGTTATAAAGCACAACTAGTGTGTGAAGTTAGATGGTTGTGAATGTGAACGATCCGCATCCAGACTCAGATTTTTAGTTATCATATTCATGCTATTTCTTTACGGGAAGGATTTGACATGACGCACGTCACAGGCGGGCTTCGGCCTTCTGTGTGTGTCAGGCAGATCTGAAATGATATAACTGGAGCTTTTTTGCACCCTAAGTACCAGGACTTGGAAATTATTGTATTGCATAATTTTGGCCGGCTAAAATTCACAACACCGTAATGGTACCTGTCCTTGGCGCAACACTACTGCTGGGTCATAATTTTGACTTCAACTTTATATAATTTCAACAGAGATGTGCATTCCATCCCTGGGACGGAACGCTCCATTCGTACTTGTCCTTCAGGACGAAGACAGACGGGAGACTGTGGACGATTATTATATGAATAAAAAC
>NW_017832476.1:0-452 GCF_001891065.2 Hippocampus comes
GTTTTTGTTTGACAGTAAAGTTCAATTGTGAGTGGCATTAAATTGCCTTTTTAAAGAAGGTGGACTACTTTATTGAGAAAAGACATCCATCCATCCATTTTATGAACCGATGTCTTATTTTAGTGGGGAAGTCACGCATTTTCAAGTCATTTTTCGAGAAAAAAAAACGTTTATTGAGTGTAAAAGTTCAAAAATTCTAGGCTACAGTATATTGTAATGGGGCAATATTGCCCCATTACAATATACTGTAGCCTAGAATTTTTGAACTTTTACACTCAATAAACGTTTTTTTTTCTCGAAAAATGACTTGAAAATGCGTGACTTCCCCACTAAAATAAGACATCGGTTCATAAAATGGATGGATGGATGTCTTTTCTCAATAAAGTAGTCCACCTTCTTTAAAAAGGCAATTTAATGCCACTCACAATTGAACTTTACTGTCAAACAAAAAC
>NW_017832477.1:0-453 GCF_001891065.2 Hippocampus comes
GGGGGGGGGGGCATGTGTGTCGTAGAGGAAACGTGAACCGCAGAAAGCTGACTTTCGACGTTATCCCCGACGCCCCTCTCCAAGGTGACGTAGAAAGCGAAATACGCTACGGGGAGAGACGAAACTTCAAAAAGACAAAAGGCGAAAAGCGGCGTGTTGCTCGAAGCCGAGTCGAACTGTGAGAAGGGGCGTGTCCGTGAGCCGCCTGGCCGGGGCAAAAAAAAAAAAAAACATCCGATTTTTTTGGGCCAGTGGCTGGCAGCCTCCGCGAGCGTGAGAGACGTACACGCCGGCAAGTGTCTGCACGCAGATGTGCTCGATGTGTTGAAATCTGCGCGAGGCAAATTCCACATTCCGATCATTGCCGTCTGCATCTTCGTGTGAGCTCACGGCATCGAATGAAACTCGATAGATTTGGTGGATTGTTGCCAAGAATGCATAGTATGGACGTCG
>NW_017832478.1:0-452 GCF_001891065.2 Hippocampus comes
CAAAATATGTTCTGGTCCAATTAAACCAAGTTTGAACTTTATGGCCATGATTCCAAAACTTATGTTTGGCAGCAACACAACACAACACAGCTCATCACCAAAAGATCATCATACCTACGGTGAAGCGTGGCGGTGGGAATTAGGAACAGTTGCTAATACCAGTTAATGTGAGCACAAAACCTTCAGGCTTTTGCTCGAAAGTGACAAAAAATGTCAGAGAAAGCTTAATTGTATTTCCGAAATTGATTAGGGGTTAATGACTCACCTAATATGGTGGCAGTTTTCATCTGACTCCCATTTAGCATAATTTTGAATGGATTAATGATGGTGGTCATCTCAATACTGCCACATTCCCAAATAAACTTATCACTTATGTCCGTCTAAATTGTAGGTCACATTACTGGTGTAAAAAGTCTGGAAATTGATATATATATATATATATATATATATAT
>NW_017832479.1:0-453 GCF_001891065.2 Hippocampus comes
AAAAAAAAAAATAAAAAAAAATTGCGGGAAAAGTGCGCCCATGCAGAGCATCTGTTTCAATTAGTTGTTGTAAAATCCTGACTCATATGGAGCAGCATCTGCCTGCCTGCCGCTAAACAACATCTGACCATTTCGGATCATGTTGGTCAGTCTAGCATGAATGATGAAACACTCTTGAGAGCCTAATCTAATGAAGTGTAATCGTATATGGTTTTATTGATTTGAGGAGGATTATCCCCCTGGGATCTACATTAACAAGTACAATACATCACTGTATATTTAAGATAAAATCCTAATTTTTGGATCCTGATAATTGTATGAAACACAGTTTTATGGTGACTAAAAAAAATGTAAGTAAAAAGTTCTGTATCCTCATCTCTTTTCCAGCTTGTTGAAATGGTTAAAAAAAGCAATGTTTGGTTAAACGTTGGAATAATTTGAAACATCACAGAT
>NW_017832480.1:0-452 GCF_001891065.2 Hippocampus comes
CACTTCACCTGTGATTCTAAACATTGAAGTCTGTTTGCTTTGTCATTCCTTTACCTTTGGGAAACCCACATAGCATTGGAAAAGTGCAGGTAAGCAACTAACAACAAACTAGTTACAGCAGGGCCATTGAGTTCAATAGGAACGAGGGGGGTTTTATACCGACAAGGGATTTTCTCGTCTTCGCCACAAAATCAGCCTATTTGCAAAACATTATTATAGGGTCCAAATACAATCAAAAGTCAGTCTCAATCCTCGAAGATTTGAGTGTCGTACATCTCCGAGCAGCCAAAGAATAAGGCATCTTTACTGACAGATCCATTATGCCACAGCCAATATGGCAGCAGCGTCAAGTATGGATACAGTGTTTGTCGATCCTTTAATGACATACTCCCGATTTGCACCTGTAAAAACTGGGCAAATGGCACCACTATGTGTTATCCATCCATCCATTT
>NW_017832481.1:0-453 GCF_001891065.2 Hippocampus comes
CAGGTAGGTGATGAAATGATTGATTGGAAGACCAAAGGAACCCAATTGTACCAACAATTGCCAAAAGAATGTCATGAAAGTCTGCGTGAGGTAAAACCACTACGCGAGCCTCCCAAAGACCTACCGCAACAAGAAGCTTATTTTGACACCCTCCGGGATTTTTTGAAGAAAAAATAAAAAAAGCCTGATGGTTGGTAACAGAGGTTCAAACCCGTTTTCAAGAGAAAATTTGCATACATTGCTTAAGAAAGAACCTTTTAAGTTTTCATGAACCGTGTATCAACCTGATATAGAATCGCTTCCATTACAGGAGTTGCGTAAACTGCAGAACAATAGGTTCAAGAACATGCTTCAACGTATGTATGAAGCTGTACCCTTGTACAAACAAAAATTTGACGATGCCGAAATCCGTCCGATAGACATCAAAGGTTTGGACGATTTACATTTGTTGCC
>NW_017832482.1:0-453 GCF_001891065.2 Hippocampus comes
AAAAAAAAAAGAGTCCCCAGTTAAACTCATGCCTACTCCAGTGGAAGTCAAGGATTAAAAATCAGGGTTTCTTATTCACCGATTATTTTCCTGCAGTTCTCTCATCTCATCCACTTTGCTGTCAAGCACGCTCTTGTTTATGCATTGGCATAATTAATGAGGAAAATCCCCCCTCAGGGAAGCAATGGAGCCGAACATTGACAAGCCATGAGGGCAGAAACGGTGCTTCAACATCCTTCTGGTCGGCATTTCAGATCCACCTAAAGTGTTCTATATTGAATCAAACAGACATTATGGTTTCTCGCAATTGAAGGTCTTCGCTTCCATCCTTGTTGAGGAATGACCACGATGCTCTGAAATTTCAAGCTAGTTCCTTCCTCTAGTCTGACATGATTGTCATGCTTGGTGATGACACTTTGGGGGGGGGGACAGTCCCTGGGTCTCAACTCCAAA
>NW_017832483.1:0-453 GCF_001891065.2 Hippocampus comes
AAAAAAAAAACGTGAGGAAAATAATGAACTTTGTCGACTCCTCGGCAGAACGCATATTTGACGTCGCGTATCGAGCTCGAGAAACGTTCTTGTCAAACTGAAGTTTAACGGGTGGTCAATTGATCTCGCGGTGCGATATTCAAACCTGCAAAAATAACAAGTCCGTGGCAATGTGCCGTGTTTCTGATCTTGCATCCTCGGAGCAGCATGTTATCCAGGTCCAGCGGATAGCGTTCCGCATTCCAGTGCATCACCCCTGTGAATTTATCCAGGCGGTTGTTGGGCTCCTCGCACTCAATCAGTGCTGTAAAATAGAGATGGCATCAAAACAAATAGTCCTGTGTGTCAACTGTGTTTTAGGGAAAAGCTATTATTAAAATCAAACGTAAATAAATAAACAAACACACTGGAGGGCCAATTATTTTACAGTTCTCTGATAAAAAAAAAAAAAAA
>NW_017832485.1:0-453 GCF_001891065.2 Hippocampus comes
TTTGGTTTGAGCACACCACCTTGGAGCGCTATGTTCTCACAACTCTTTGGCTTTGGCGTTTCCTCCTTCTGTTTTTTCCTTGGGCTTTATTACTTTGCTCCACAGCCTTCGATCAATCTTTAAGTCTGCTGCTTTCAATCATTCTGCCTCTTATCTTTCAAGCAACAGGGTCCCTGAACACAGCCATTCACCATAGGGGCACTCAAGTGTGTTGAACCCTCCGCTAAAAATGAACACATTGTCAGATTTTCAATGCCTGTTTTTCTAACCGCTTGAATGTACTCCACATTGTTTGGTTTATGTGGATGTGTGCGTGCGTATGTGTTGTATTCTGTGATGAATGCCAAAGTGTGATGGGACACTTTTAAAAAGTTTAGTTGAATACCGGTCTTAATTTTCAAATCTGTGTGTTTCTAATAAACAGTTTTCACTAAATATCTAACTTGACCAAAT
>NW_017832486.1:0-453 GCF_001891065.2 Hippocampus comes
AAAAAAAAAAGTATTAACAGGAAATGCTGCTAAGTGCTGTTGTAGCATAAACAGTAAACTGGCAGGTGTTCTCATGCATTTATTAAGCATTGATAATACATAAATGATCGGGACATGGTGGCGGGGAGAGGGGGTGGGTTTGCTTCTCCCATACAGCAAAAGGCATTGTAGAATATAAGTGTGCACAAACAATGGACAGATCTACTTTTTTCACACTTGTATTATTGTTATAGTCCTACAGTAAATTACATACAACAAATAGAAATTGTTATACGACTGGAAACTGGAAATTTGTTTCTTCCCTCACTGGGATGAATCAGTGATCAAGCCAGAGAATAGCCCCCCCCCCACTTCTGTTGTATTCTTTTTATATGGCACTCAATAGCACTTATGTAAACTTGACCCTTCCCTTGATCCAGCTATCATAGTGTTGCCGATGGAACCACTCCAGTG
>NW_017832487.1:0-453 GCF_001891065.2 Hippocampus comes
GCTTATCAGAAAATTAACGGTAGACTTTCTACAAAAAATACATCAAAAAATACAGCTGCCACACGTTTCAAGTACATTCGAAGTGGGTTGTAATCATATTTGAACACAAAAAGCACCAGAATACTCTCCTTACACCACCTGCATGGTCAATACAGTCACAGTAGTAGACCTAAGTGTTAATCAAAAATGAGTTTCATTCCTAAAAACTACATTTAATGTTATTGTAAACCACTTGAAATTTGGAAATAAAGCATTCTCAATATAATGGCCATGTAAGTCTCTCCTTCCTAAAACATTCTCTGTATTATCTTGCGGGGCCTTTCCCAGCTGACCTCGGGCAGTAGGGGGGCTACACCCTGACCTGGAAACGTTTTAATGAAAATGTCCAAACCAATTAAGCACAGTGTGAAAGAGCATTGTTTAATTTTCCACAGGTGTTAGGCCAGATACGAT
>NW_017832488.1:0-453 GCF_001891065.2 Hippocampus comes
ATTTATTCTTTCTGTGCGGCCCGGTACAAAATGACCCACGGGCCGGTGCCGGCCCTCCACCCGGGGTTTGGGGACCACTGTGTTAACATACAGAAATATAATCACGTATGTGTACCAGGGGATACGTGCTATGAATGTCAATCACTCGGACGGAAAAGATTAAATTAGTGGAATGTGGAATTTTGCATCCTGTCAGCGTCAAAAGTGGATGCAGGAAATTAAAATTAATAGAGCATATGAAATGTAGCATATTACTTACCTCCTTGATTAAAATGATATTAAAAAATCTTACCACGTACATCTCCATTATGTTTTTTTAACCTACCATTTAGCAAGCCATATTAGGATTTCCGCAACGAGCGTGAAGTTGGGGGTCCGGAAGTTTTCCACCGATATTAGGCGAGGAAAGCCCAACGCTCTCATCATTTCTGTAAAATCTATCAAGAGATCATT
>NW_017832489.1:0-453 GCF_001891065.2 Hippocampus comes
GCTTATTAACAACTCAGTAAGTACTCACCTGAATTGGCGGCATCGTGTGAAAATTGCCTCTTCTGCTCCTTTAGTGTGGGCCGCAACGCTGCCTCCCGGTTGGGAAAAAAAACCAAACCTGTGAGTCAAAGTATCGCAGCTTTTCTTCACACTTAAACTAGCATGCAGCTGGGCTCGTTCCAAAGCTCTCACGAATGCTTTTGACTCGATCCGACCACCTCAATAGCACACCATTCAATGAGCAAGCACCAGGTCACATTCTGTGCGATATCGCGATATCGAGGCCGTATCGCACCGCTCTTTTCGAGGCTCCCCTTCATTATAAAGAAAGATTGTTGGAAATGCTGATATTGCGACATGGATCACGTTCATCGAATCATAAACCCATTTTCACTCTGATGCTCGCTGGGGATTTCCAAGGGAAATCAGAGAGTGTGTTTTTCTTTTTTTTTT
>NW_017832490.1:0-453 GCF_001891065.2 Hippocampus comes
AGACGATGTGTTTAGTGCAGAAAATGTATATTATTGGAATGATTAGAAAGTCAGATCATTGCTTTATGCAATTACTGCAATTGGGTACAGGATTTGAAATACACTCAAAAGACATGTCAAGACATAATTCATTGTAACACACGTGCTTTATTTATGTCTGTATTGTGTTTTTATTACTTCTTATTTTTGAAAGGGGACACATTGTAGAAAATTGGCTTATTGTTTGTGTACAATTCAGTGGTGCAATACTAGACCAATCTTGGCTCACCTGCTTTCTGAAGCTGAGCTATGATTGGGTGGTACCTGAGCCATGAGTAACTGTGATGTCATCTTCAGTTGACAGAATGTGGTAAAATGGCCTGGTTCTAAAACAATCAGAACAATCCAGATGCCATTGATTCAATGCCCCGAGAATCCAATGACCTGGCTAAATAAGAATATTTTCATGCATCA
>NW_017832491.1:0-453 GCF_001891065.2 Hippocampus comes
AGCACAGCAAATTGCAACAATCGTGTGAATCCTCTCTCTTTAAGTTTTTTTTAAAAACTCAAAAGTTTCAGTTTCTAAACTGTAGAAAAAAAGATGAGCGTACGACAGCCCTGGTTGCGGTTGGACCGAATAAGAAAAAAACTCCACAATTTTCATCATCATCCCTGTGAACACTGTTTTGCTTCCAAGTCGTTTTGAAAAAAATAAAACTGCCCTTACGCTGATGCCTTCTTCAAACTTGCAGCATTCTGCTCGTCTCCTGAGTCTTTCCAGCTCTTTCTCCGCTCTCTCGTCTCTTTCGCTTTGGCTCCGAGGCAGGCTCCCCCACGCCTCGCTTGCCTCCATCACTATCGCCTTGCTCTTGGCATTCCTTTTCGCCTCTTCCTCCTTTTCTCTTTCCTGATGTTTTAGGGGCTGCTGCCACGTGCTTGAGGAAACCAAACGGAAAATGGC
>NW_017832492.1:0-453 GCF_001891065.2 Hippocampus comes
TTTTTTTTTTTTCACAAGATGATGAACTTGCTTGGATGTCATGTTTTATTTCTCAATTCGAAATCCTGTCTGAACCTCATACCGTACTCAGATTATAGATGAGGCCATCTTTGGAATCAATTTGGCTCTTTTTGACGCATAAGAGAAAGGGAGGCTAATCAGCATCTCGACGATGAAACTTTGTGACGTGAAGTTTGAGCACCCATAAATGATGAATAGTTTTAATGTGACAATCCGACGGACGGGGGTTGGGTTTGCTGTCTGGATTTTCAACAATTTGACTCATCAAGATCCACAGAAGAATTCCTAATAAGCTATTAATATTTCACAGGAGCACTGCGTGCTACGGCCGTTCATGGAATTTAGCCTCCTAACGCCGTCTCCGAATTGGACACACACCACAGTTATCAAGTGAATTCAAGATGATGGAGTTAGCATGACGGAAAAAAAAAA
>NW_017832493.1:0-453 GCF_001891065.2 Hippocampus comes
CACACACACACCCACACACACATACACACACACAAGCGCGCACACGATGAAGACAAACAACGTCTAGCTTTAACAGGCTGTATTGAATGAATTGTTGAGCAGAGCACCGGATTGATGAACGTCACCTGAGATCCTGAATGTCAATATTTGTTCAATACTTTGGCAGATTATCAATATTCAAGCCTTGTTGGTCAAATGTGCTTTGAGTGCTTTGGCTTGTTTTGTGACACTGCTGACTTTTACAGTAATAGCTCACATGAAGCTGTCCTAGATGTGTCAAACTGGATCCAAAGCACAGACCCCTTATTTACCCCTCAGGTTAAAATCTGTTGTTATTCTCTTAATCTACAGCTATCCAGCCGATCGGGACCTGAGGGCAAGAAAGCAACAACAACAACTCTAAATTTACGTATGCTGCGTTACTGGCAGCTACGGAAGTAAATTAGCTCATAG
>NW_017832494.1:0-453 GCF_001891065.2 Hippocampus comes
CCCTTTGCCCCTTTTTGCGCACATATGGCCATAGTGATGGAGATTTCTTCATTCTGCGATGGAGGTACACGCCTAAATGCACACAAGTCTCACTTTTGATTTGTTTCATTAGCGGTTTAGGGAGTGTGTTCCGGCTCCTGGTCAAACTAAGGCCTTGTGTAACTGCTAATTAGAAATCTTCCACTCAGAAAAACTCTGCAGTAAATGCAAATACGAGGGTTGCAGGTTGAAACTTTGATGCAGGAGGAAGTTGGTTTGAGTCGCTGGGTGGCAAAATAGTGGTGCGACACCAATGTGTGTGCCCTTTAAGCGCACAAATGCGTCGCTTAAAGTTGTGCCGCCTGTCATTAAGGAGTCGTAGACACATGCTAAGTCATTTGCGGGCCAGTAAAGTCACACTGTTCAAAGGACACAAAGATGTTTGATCAGCCTTAGAAGGAAACTAACTGGGAA
>NW_017832495.1:0-453 GCF_001891065.2 Hippocampus comes
CCCCCCCCCCCGCCATCATTATATGACTGCATTGTTAAAACATGAGCATTTTCTAATTGGACTGTGTGATAACAAGCATAACAATGAGTCACTGAGCGGCTCCATTGAACCCATTTTAATAGACTCATAATCGTCAATGGTGGGAAGAGAGGCAGTCAGCCTTCAAACGTCCTCGCTCCTTCCTTTGTTATGCGACATGGACGCGACAGGTTGATGCGCTACGCTGAGCACGACATTCAATTTGTGCTACGGTTAGTCCTCTTCAGGATCGTGGCTGATGTGACGGGTTGTCGGTGCTAACCGACGCACATGTAAAGTAGAGCGTAGAAGCCGAGAAATATATTTTCATCATTTGATCGATTTTCACTTGTCCGCCATGTTGGAGGTTAAGATTAGAAGGATAACAAAGGCTTGAGGTAGAGAGACGAGTAGACCAGTTTGTTTGTGAGGTCG
>NW_017832497.1:0-453 GCF_001891065.2 Hippocampus comes
CTCAACGTCTCCCTTTTATCGCAGATCACCAATGAGATTGAATTGCACAAAACCTTGTCTCACAAGCACGTGGTGAAATTCTCTCACCATTTCGAGGACCAGGATAACATCTATATATTTCTCGAGCTCTGTAGTCGCAAGGTGAGGACTTGTCCGGTATTCCTGGTGTGATTTAACTCTGCACGCTCAACAAATGCAATCTGACAGTTGACGTCAGTCTAAGGCGGTCGTGTACAGTTGCTGTCGTCTTTGTGAAGGTTACAGCGGTTGGCTCATTGCTCCCTCCCGCTCTCTCCCTCCCCTCCGCAGTCACTGGCGCACATTTGGAAGGCGAGACACACACTGACGGAGCCCGAAGTGCGATATTACCTCAAGCAGATCATATCGGGCCTCAAGTACCTCCACAGCAGAGGCATCCTGCACAGAGATCTCAAACTAGGTATGACAGCAGCA
>NW_017832498.1:0-453 GCF_001891065.2 Hippocampus comes
CTTGGCAACCACCTCCTTTTCATATTCCGCATTGGATATATTGGCACTTCTTTGTATCCATTCCCCATAGGTGGTGATACCGTCCCATTCCCCTTGAGTCTGCGAATAGGATCCCCAATGTATGAACATGCCATAGCGTGCGGCATGCCACCATTCCATCCTAGTGTCCATGTCTTTGTTCCAATCCTTGCGTATCTCTATTGGTCGTTGTGCAAGGCCTAAGCGGTAATCGCAATCCCAAGCAAGGATAGAATAAACTTATAGTTATTGCTATTCATAACCCTTGATTTCATACTTACTCATCTTTGCACCTTCAATGCATATACTGCCCTCCATTGGCAAAAAAGCTTGCCCCAGTGGAAAATTTGGCCCCCACAATGCAATCTACCATATGGGTGATATCCTCATATTCACCCAACCTACCCATGGGCATAGTGGCCAATTCATTGGAAA
>NW_017832499.1:0-453 GCF_001891065.2 Hippocampus comes
TTTTTTTACTATATGGATTTTGGCTTTTGCTGCATTTGAGCAAACTTTATGTCAGCGCATGTCCTTTGGGTAGATCGATCTATCCAGCCATCAATAGGCAAACAACACCCTGGAGTCATGGCCGGCCAATGACTCCAGGGTGTTGTAATTTTGAATTGAGCATTCAGTAAGAATCAATCCCATGTCAGCT
Source organism: Hippocampus comes (assembly GCF_001891065.2). Lineage (NCBI taxonomy): Eukaryota > Metazoa > Chordata > Actinopteri > Syngnathiformes > Syngnathidae > Hippocampus > Hippocampus comes. The sequence goes on from NW_017832499.1 coordinate 191, forward strand.
TGCGTGAAAGTCACAAATTTGAACAACTAGGCTCTTGTATTCGATCTCACTAAATTGTGCAAGTGCTGTGTTGAGAGGATTATACATTATGTTTGCTGTGGAATAAATCCACTGTTGCAAGCAAAACATTTTTGCTTCAGTGTTTGAGCTTATTGCAGGTGTATAACACTCAAAACTGTGTTGAAATTATTGATAAAAGATTTACAAAAAACTTTCATTCAAAAAAGGAAATACAGTAATCCCTCATTTATCGCGGTTAATGG
>NW_017832500.1:0-453 GCF_001891065.2 Hippocampus comes
TCAGCTCAAGCTGTCGGCCACCCGCAAGTCGCACGGCGACCTTCCGGCCGCCGGCGCCGCCCCCCCGCTGCGCCGCGGACGGCCGCAGCCACCGCCCATTGCACGAAAACCCCGGCCGCTCTCGGACGGCATCTTCCTGTCTAGCTCCTTCCAGCCGCCCAGCGCCAACAACTCCAACAGTACAGGGCCATCCCCCCTCCCCAGCAAGCCCGGCGTGGGCCCCCCAGGAGGTGTGAAAGGTAGAAGCAGAGTAATAGAGAGAGGGAGAGAGAGCCCGCCACAGCGCCCTCCGTAGGCCTTGGACCTCCCTCTCAATCGCTCCCGCCCTTCTAGTCGTCTAGAACTTCTTCTAGTTCATCCTCCACTTTTTGTCCTCTTTGTACGTCCTTCATCCAGCCGTGTACGCACACAAAAACACTCTTACCCACTCGACTGTTTGCTGTGGTTAGTGAC
>NW_017832501.1:0-449 GCF_001891065.2 Hippocampus comes
AAAGATTGCTATACTACTTAGTCAGCATCATCCTTTTTTTTGGCATCACTCATGACTCCAAGACCTCCGAAAAATAACTTGAGAAGACCATTCCATGATCGGTGGTGACATTCAAGACACAAGGATTCCTCAGTCTATACGATACGCAGCCTTGTAAATGAAGCCATGCTAGCTGTCAGACTTCACTAATGGCCATCTTGAAGGAAGTGGCTCAGGCCCCTAAATGGGCCATTACATGAGCCGCTTATTAACGATGTGCCAGCTTCATTAAACCAGACACCGTAAGCGCCGTTCTCGGTTAAGAACCATCCCAATTAAAGCTTGCATATCGTTATCAATAAGTTATCAGCGCCAGATGCTCTGTGCGTTGAGCTACTCCACTTGTTCCCTCCTTTGCACACCTAAACGCACGTATGAGTCAGTGTGTGTGTGTGTGTGTGTGTGTGTGT
>NW_017832502.1:0-453 GCF_001891065.2 Hippocampus comes
TAGCTGTGAAACGACTAAACATTAGCATGTGTGTTTTGCAACTGACATTAGCTTACCAACACAGTCCTCTTGCTTGTTTTCCGCCTGGCATCGGAGACATGCATCTGTAAACGGAGAAACTGCGTTTACATTTGCCGTAAACGACCGGCGTTTCGATACAGAGCAGCTAGTCTAACAAAACTAGCGTCGACACGCTCACCCATCACTTGCACCCGGCAAATGGCGCAAGTATCACATTCGACATCCCAACTCCACATCGCAACGGCGTTCCACTTTTTTAGAGAAAACATCTTGTCACCACCCGACTTGGAACCAGAGGATGTGTTGTGGGAGAGAACTATTCCGAGCTCGTCGCCGTCATCCATGTCTGCAGCTCCACACAGCAGTTAGCTTAACAGGCTTAGCTTGGACACCCAAAATGGACGAAAAGGCGAAGGTCCAACTGCTTGTAAC
>NW_017832503.1:0-453 GCF_001891065.2 Hippocampus comes
AAAATCCCAAACCTCCATGTCGGAGGTATCAATACGTGTCAGTCACCTGCATCTCCGTCTGCGTCCAGCAGTTTACCGATGAGCTGCTCGCACTCGGTGCCCACCTTCAGGTTCCCGCCACTTCCCGCCGCCACGCACAAGTGGTACAACCATGCGTCCTGTCAATAAATTTGCCATGACCATTCGGAAGGTTTCATAGAAGCGTGTCGCGGCGAACTGACCTTTTCCTGTTTGGTGCCGACGAGGAGGTACGAGGGGCTCTGGTTGGCGGGCTTCAGCACCAGGGTGCAGTGTGACGACAGGAAGCCGCCGCGGACGCCCGCCTCGTAGTCCTCGTCTGAGTCGCACGAGCGGTCCACTTCCTGGACGGACGCCGAGCGCAGCTGCAGCTGGCCCAAGGGCAGCTGAGGATTGGACGCTATTTCACTATTTAAGAATGTTAGCTCCTAGCTA
>NW_017832506.1:0-453 GCF_001891065.2 Hippocampus comes
GAGAGAGAGCTGGCAACAGACAGAAGAGGAAAAACGTCAAAAAAGACGAGCACATCCTTTGCCGACATGTGCCTCGGGAGTTATAAATCGGAATAAATTGGCTGGATGGGAGACAGGTCTCCCGCCCGGTGTCAAAGGGCAGTACAGCAACAACACCCACCGAGCCCCACTCCCACCCTCTTTCGCAACACAAACATTCACATTTTCAGAGCTAGACCAAAACAAATTAACACCTCGCCTTGACACAGAGCGGAAGTGGCTGCCAACGCATTTGGTCGGCATATCAAATGGATCGGCCGAAACAAGAGAGTAGTGTTTGGCATACAACTACATCGATGTCCTTCATACACAGCCGTGCACGAGTCGTAGTGCCGTTTCAGCTCACAGTTTTCCTACTCGGGCACTAATGTTGTCCTACTGGTGAGCAGAAATGTCAGTGGAAGGCACTAGTGG
>NW_017832507.1:0-453 GCF_001891065.2 Hippocampus comes
GAGGACGTCCAGTCTCACATCGGTGTGACATAGGAAATGGGAATACATGGTGGGGTTCAACCCGCATCCCAATTTCCTGGTTGCGGATTATTCCCAGTGAAAAGAGGACACATGAGCCGTTTTCAATGCGGCCAGTATGCTCGGTATGTGGTTTTCCGCGGGTTCCCAACATACTGCAAGCTTGGCATTCTGCGAGTGATCTGTGTTGTCTGAATTTTGCAGCCCTGCACAGCTGTCAGGGTGAGACGGGGTGGGGTGGCTGGATATATACAGGCTGACTGTTTGGGCTGCTTGTATTGTCCATTTTTTTTCCATTTAGCCATTTCCACTTTGCTCTGATGTTTTCACTGTTCGTCAAAAGGCGATACTTTGTATTTTCAAAACACTAGGCGGTAAATCACCTGTCAACGCTCTTGAAAAATGTTCAAAGTGAATGCCTGATGCCTTCCCACC
>NW_017832508.1:0-453 GCF_001891065.2 Hippocampus comes
ATAAGCGGATCAGAAAATGGATGGATGGATGAAATAGTAACTTTGCAATTTTCATGACCACTTAAAAATTAAAACAGTATTACTTTGTTTACCTTGTACATTTTATGATGATGTTGGTATATTGCACTGTATTACTATGAAAAATCTTCGATTGGTCCACAATTTTCATGATTGTGAGCAGTTATACAATTCACTTGTATCCTTCATGTTACAATAAGCCTGGACTGAGCACCAATGCAAGACCGAGGTGCTGTTTGAAAAGGAACATAAACATCCAGGTTTAAAGTAGCACACAAGTGTGCAGGCGTCACTGTTAAGGAAGATCCAATTTCCCTTGACTGGACAGAGCTTATCTTAAGCCTCAATAATAAGATGGAAATTTATGAATTGCTTTAATACAAATGTATAAGTCAGCAAATAATGGACCTCGAACCGTGGTAGACTTACAAACTT
>NW_017832509.1:0-453 GCF_001891065.2 Hippocampus comes
TTTTTTTTTCATTTTTCATCATCAAATCATTTCATTCATCAAATTATTTCATGATTCCAATGTAGTTAAGATGAATTAATACAAGACAAAACGACATTTGAACAGATGTCCACTCGAGTGACCGCCGTCCCCTAAAGGGTTCATCGACACTCACCCCGGTTAAATGAAGCAAGCAGTAAACTCAAATAATACGCGGTGAGCAAATCTGACTCTCACTTGTTGACGTTTTGAGTTTGAATCTCAGCTCTGGTCTTCCTGTGCGGACATTGCTTGCATGTTTTGATTTGGGGGTTTTTTTCTTCCTGGTGCTACGACTTCCTCTTACATCCTAAAGACTCAAATTGTCCATAGGTTGTGGTTATGAATTGTTGTATGTCTATTTATAGCCTGAGATTTGCAACCCCTAGTCTGGGTAAGCAAATGGATGGATGGCTGGTTTAAAAAAAAAAAAAA
>NW_017832510.1:0-453 GCF_001891065.2 Hippocampus comes
TTTTTTTTTGTTACACTCCTGCCCACGGATAAAGAATTGTTGCATGCTTTATGTATCATTTCTTGGTGAAATTCAGCCTGGTAAAAATCAATTATCAATCATGTCTCCTCTTCAGTCCATTGATGGCCTTTAATAACACGATTCCAAAACAGACACGACAGACAATAGTTCAAATGGAGCATTGCCTTTATAATTTTGCTATAGCAAAAAGTCTATCTTTATCGTGCTAGCACATTCCACTTGTAGTCACCTATTTGTATGAGGAAGGTGTTTGAGAACTCCCTTGATCATACATTGAAAGACACTGAGTTTCACTCTATTTCAAGAGTGTTTCATCACATAAATGCATGCACCCGCACGCATGGATGCATTGGGGAGGAATGGAGAGGAGGGCTCGAAACGCTTATGTCACGGGTTTTTTAACCAAATGAGCCTGGATCTGGCTGGGTGAGC
>NW_017832511.1:0-453 GCF_001891065.2 Hippocampus comes
TTTTGTGGCATCTTAAAGAAAACTACACAACAAAAGCCAATAAAACAAACCAAAATTTACTTGTGAAGTCAACAAATGCACAGGCATGAACATCATTCTTGAGTCTGGGTCGCTCCATTAACATGTTAGACCAATTTTACAACGCTATGGAAATACTGTTTTAGAAGCAATGGTATGATCCAAACGGTATTAAGGCCGTTATTGTCAAATAAAATCACCATATACTGCTATGTGATACATCTAACTGCAATAAATTAGAGCCGAGTTGGAAAATTACATGTCCATGTGGATCGTTTACAATCCGCGGGTGACCCCACGATCTAATAACTGAATTGCAACGCCATTTTTGCGCCTAATCATGCTGGAATGAAAATTTCCAGAGGCGGAATTCATGGGGCCTTTATAATTTCGTAGACGTGTGCCCGGCAGTAAAAACTGGCGCATTTGCATTTT
>NW_017832512.1:0-453 GCF_001891065.2 Hippocampus comes
TGTATGTCGTAACTGCTGAAAATGCCCAAAAAAAAGTATTGATTTTTGATGTACTGGGCACAAAAGTACTTGAAACTGCCATTTTGGGGAAGGAAATCAATGTTTCCAGCCTTGACAAAGGGGTTTACATTCTCCGTGTTTTTGTAAAAGACAAGGTTGCCACCCGAAAGCTCATAATTAAGTAAGTCTGGTCATTTTACCACAAAAATCAGGCTGTTTAAGGTAATTCATCGACCACACCTACAAAAAATTGCATTTCACAACATTTAGTGTCTCAGAATTAGGGCTTTGAGTATTTTTATGTGGCTTAATTCCCAAATCAAGCATATGAAAAGAATCTACTTGATCCTGCTATTGGTTTTTCCTTTAATGACATTCAGTCAAGAAATATTGACCGTTAACGATACCAAAAAACAAGAAACCGTAAAGAGATTCAAAATGTACCCCAACCCA
>NW_017832513.1:0-453 GCF_001891065.2 Hippocampus comes
AAAAAAAAAAAGAAAAAAAAGAATCTTTGATTTAATTTTCATTTTATGTAATTTAACGTCCAGGGATGAGGAAGGTTTTGATTATTTGTTTGGCTTTATTGGACCCCCATTTTTGGGGGAGCAAGTGATTAAATTTGTACATTTTGAATGTCGAGGTAGGGATGACTTCAAAAAGTCAAAATTTCCGCTAATGTTATTTTGAAGTCCAAAATCAGGAGTGTCACAAGCGTGCTCAGTTACAGGAGTACACGGAAAGCTCACAGTGGGGAGCGCTTCCATACTCGTTTCCAGACCGGAAGCGGTCCCACATAATTTGCAGCGTTTTCCAAGAAGAAATTTAAGTTAACAATTGAGAGGAAGCTTTCTTATTTAATTTTTGGTTGATCGATGAAGGGTGTGCAGGAAAATGCTATAAGGTTAAGAAGAAAACAAAATGGTGAAGATGATTTTATT
>NW_017832514.1:0-453 GCF_001891065.2 Hippocampus comes
GAATACTAATAACAATAGAAGAAATAGTGCTACAGTTCTGATCGCAAGCTGCAATTGCAAACTGCTGACCGCTTACAACTTCCGGTAACGCAGATCAAGCGCCACCGTAGGTTAAAGGTGACCCGCTTTTTTAATTTAATTTAATTTTTTAAAACACTTTTTGTGATGGTGAGACTGATAGAATGCTTTGGGTGCAGTGCGCACGAACACAAAACTATATCATATTGATAACACACACACAGACATACAAATGGTTTTGTTTTGTTTTGTTTTTTCCTCTCTACGCCCCTCACGATCGACTTGGGACCAGACCGTGAGCTACAGGTCGATCACGATCGACATATTGGGCACCCCTGTTCTGGATTATTGTCAAAAATCAGGCCATTAAGGAAAACAGTTTTGTTTCAAAGAGAGTGCATGTTCAGCACAGTCAAGTTAATGTTTCTGTGCAAC
>NW_017832515.1:0-454 GCF_001891065.2 Hippocampus comes
CTTGATTTTTGTTTATTCTTTGCTGCATGAATATTAATTTGTTCAATACAATGCATTGATTTTAGTGAGGTTAGTTCACAGACATAGACAAAACTTTTTGGGGGAGGCGTTGTCCCAAGTTTTAAATGCAAGTGTTGTTCTTTTGCCATGTAATTAGGATGCGTCAAATCAAACAAAACATGATATGATTGCTGGCTTCCCAGAAAATTATCAGAGCAATTGATTTGGTTTCTGGGGCTCAATAATGTCTTTACGTCTTCCACTGACACCTCCAACTTTGTTTGATGCCTGTTGCTAACAGCAAACTCACAATCTCTTCGAGTAACTAAACGTGCAGTTTAGCGCCGGCTATTTGGGATTTTAACAAGTATGCAGCCATTGCCACAACACTTTTTTTATGTCCATGAGGTCATCTTTGATGGTTTTTTTAATACGCCATGAAACGTATTACGCC
>NW_017832516.1:0-454 GCF_001891065.2 Hippocampus comes
AAGGCCAGGAACAATGGTCTTGCCTTGAGCATCAATTTGGTTTTGGGCTTCGAAATCTTTGAGTAAGTCATCCAATGTACCGATCGCCACAAACTTTCCGTCATTGACCGCAAAACCAGAAGTTTTCGAAAATACACTGTCAACCGTGTATACATTGGCATTGTGCACAATGAAATCAACCTGTTGTTTTGAAGTGCAGGAAAATAACAGAATTAGCAAGGATAGACATGGTATCGCAACAGATTTCATGAAAAAAGGCTTTTCCCAAAAGTAAGGAAATTGCGATTAGCCTTTTTATCAATACTTAGTTATCGTCGAACTTGGTCACTACAAACTCCACCCGACCATTGGCCAAATGATTTTGCTTGATCTTGCCATTTTTAAGTGGTCTTGACTCACCCAAACCTTCCCAAACAATTCGGCTTTCATCAACACCCAATTTTTTAAGATACAG
>NW_017832517.1:0-454 GCF_001891065.2 Hippocampus comes
AAAGCACCCATGAAGAAAGACATTCACAGAGTCTGTTCTACCGCAATTATGTGAGATAACCATTCATCACAATGCCCTGTAAAATGATCGTCAAATGCCGTTCTGACTCTGTGAAGATGTGATGAGAAATGTACCAGAGCAGGTCGGTACATGTGTCTGTGTCCTGAGACATGGCAAATTAGCGTCTGCTTCATTATCCGGGGTTAATTTTCATTTCACCCGGTTAAGTAACTTAACAATTGTACGTTCACCAGGAGGTGGTTAAAGTTTAGTGGAAGTGGGACAGAAGCTGCCATGTTTGTTCTGTGCAATTTCTTCTCTTTGAAAATATCGCCACAACTACCAAAAACTCACCTGATCGACTTGAGGGTAAAATGAACAATCATTTGGTACACATGAATTAAAGAGGGCAAAAAAACCGATGCAGTTAAAAGTTAAATGACCATCATTTTTA
>NW_017832518.1:0-454 GCF_001891065.2 Hippocampus comes
AAAAAAATTGGGGGGAAATTATCTTCAGTGATTCCGGCATAATTGATTCATTTACACCGGGATCAAAGGGGGGTTGTTGGCATCCATATCTTGGATTTTGATTTTGAGTTTCTTGGTTTGGTTTGGTTCTGGAAGGAGGTTTTATCATTGAAAAGAGGTCATTTAAAATTGGGAAATTGATTTTGGAAATACCTTATAAATTCTGAGACGATTGCCGCAAACCTTCTAAGCAGTTCTAAGTGGAAAAGGGATTTGCAGAAGGAGAAATTTGCATTTAACATTGGCAATTTGGGTCAAAAGATTTATTTGGGTCTAAGATTTAATCTTATGGACATGGACATCCGAATTATCCCAGACGACAGTTCAAGTGACTCTACAATGGATACTGAAAACCATAACCAATATGATATTTCAGCAGTTCCAGCATTTTACCGATATAACTATCCATTTGAAG
>NW_017832519.1:0-454 GCF_001891065.2 Hippocampus comes
TTTTTTTTTTTTTGGCTCCACATTTTAAGCAGTTGGCTCGCTGTTTAGATTGTACAACTGACATTTACGATAGTGAAGAAAAGAGCTGATCGACGTCATTTTGTTTGAGTTTAGTTGTCAATAACAAAAGCCGATTGACAATGTTGGCACTTCTGCATGAAACTGAGCCAGATTGATTATGCAAGTTATCCTGATATTGTAATTCTCTGGGCATTTTAAAGGCACATATACTACTCACAAAAGGTTAGGGGAAAAATGAGCTTTCACAAGAAATTTCAGCTTGAACCTAAAATACACTATAGCTTTTCCAGGTGAATTTAATTTGACCATCTCTAAAATTTTGAGTACACATGTTCACCCGATCATTATTTCTTCTTCAAGAAGGAGCCAACAAATAAACTTCCAAAGACATCCCTGCCTTTCTGTGACTCTTCCAGTCTCTCTATATCTCTGC
>NW_017832521.1:0-454 GCF_001891065.2 Hippocampus comes
GCACACGGTGCAGTCCTTCTCCTGCCCCCCCCCCCACCTACCCCCACCCTCTGGCCTTTGTGGATGTTTACGGAAAGGCAAGACGGGAACCCAAACATGCACTTTGTCCATGTATACACACCGCGATACCAACAGCAATTGCCTACTGGTTGCAAAAGTTGCACCAGAGTCCTCCTCACAAATTCCAGACAGTATATGAAACTTTGAGTGAAGTAAGCCTTTGGACCGCCATGGAGATGTTTCGGCGGTCGTATTCAAAGGATCTTTGTGCGTTACGCAACGTGGATGATCTCCAGCGGTTTTATGAGAAAACCTCCATTTTATAGCTTTTGGATGCGTTCAAAGTTTCCTTCCACGCTTCCAATGAGGACTAGTTGAGAGTGGAGGTTTGTCCTCCATATGGAGATGGTTTGGAGCGAGACGTGATGAATCTCAAGTGTCGCTTTTGGTTTTC
>NW_017832524.1:0-454 GCF_001891065.2 Hippocampus comes
AGACAACACTGTATGCATAAGAGCTGGGTTCAGTAACATGCAATCATCTGCCTGGTAGAAAGAGATGTGTGGACATATGCATGCTAAAGAGACCATGTTGAAGTGCAAACCAAAACACAAGCAGCATAAGGCAGCAAATCGATTTTGGGTCCAATAATTCAATGTGAAAGATGATATATTCAAGGTGAGCAGGTGTGTGGTTGGGAATGTGACTACTGTTACTGAGATGCCCTGTCAGGTAGCCAAAATAAAGGCTGCTTATATTTTTTTCCCCCCATCAACAGGGTTTTGTTCTGCTTATGTTGATCTTTTTCAAGTGCAAGGGCAAACAAGAGACTGTAGTTTGTTATGGTGCGGGATGGGAATGTAGAAATAGGAATGTTAAGCAGCTGTGTGTGTGTGTATACGCTCGCTCGATTGGACAAACCTGTTCTTTCAGATGCCTCCATCTGAT
>NW_017832525.1:0-454 GCF_001891065.2 Hippocampus comes
AGCATCCGTTTTGTAGTTTATTGGTTAATTTGGGCTGAAGTGAGGTCTCCGCAACTTCACAAACTGCAGTTCCCCCCGCAACCCACCCGTATCCTTTTGCAGTGTCTTCGGGGGGTCCTCACCAGAGAAATCTGCTGAAGAGCCTGCTAAAGGACTACAACCGCATGGAGCGCCCTGTCGGGAATGACTCGCACCCGCTCACCGTCACCTTCTCGCTCAGTTTGATCCAGATCATGGACGTGGTGGGTGCGGCCGCCCCGGTGGGCAAGTTTGGGGTTAAAAACGCTCACGAGTGTTTGTGCTCGGTTTTGGCCGGCAGGATGAGAAGAACCAGGTGCTGACCTCCAACATGTGGCTGCGCATGGTAAGTGAATCAATCAGCTGGATCATTTTAATGAATGGTGATTATTTACCTTCATTCGAATGCAAGTTATTGGGGCGGGGGGGGGGGGGG
>NW_017832527.1:0-454 GCF_001891065.2 Hippocampus comes
TCAACTCACTTTGACATAGTTCCTTGCCATCTAGATGCTACGAAAGGGCCCCAAACCACCGCGGTTGTCTGAATGAAGCTGCGCAAGCGGCTTCATCGTCGTCCCGCTGTGTCACAATGCCGCAAGCTGGCAGCAAAACACTACTTTTGTATAAATGAACCTCTGCGACTCACTTAAACGGAGGCGAGGCGCGCCAACAACTTTCAACTCACTTAAAACGGTTCCTTGGTACCAAGATGCCACAAAATGGCGACAAAGCACTACGTTATTGCTTTGGCCGACGTACAAGAACGTTGCAGTTCATTCTTGGCTCCCCTGCTACGTGGCAGCTTTTTAAACCGCCAAATGTTTACGTTCACCATGACAGACGCGAATGCTCTCAGGTGCAATTTCAAATCATTATTGGAGAAATGTGAAAGGCACGAGAAATTGCCAGAATAAGAAAAAAAAAAAA
>NW_017832528.1:0-454 GCF_001891065.2 Hippocampus comes
TGTATGTTGTACATAGAGCATATTTGACAATAAAGCAGACTTGATTTGACTTGATAGTGCGGAAAAAAAAAATCAGCAGTGGTTGCAATCTAAAGGTCAATGGACTTATACGCGCTTCATCTTCACGAGTAGGACAGATTTGGCGTACTCGTAAACACAACATTAAAACAAATATTTTGATCGCAAGCGTTTCACTGAGTCAAGGTGTTGTTTTGGAATGGATGAACATCAGGTGTGGAATAGGACTGACTCCCACCGGAGATCAGAGTGGCCGCTCTGCTGTGAAATAAGGAAACTTGCCGAATCCCCAAACGCCGCGCTCCAAATAAACACACGCCGTTTGACACGGGTTAAGCGAAACGACATGAAAAACGCCTGGCCCATCTGGCAACTGCAATTAGACATGGAAGACTGGCTGCTGCGCTGGCCACTGGAGAGCACAACTGCTTTTTTT
>NW_017832529.1:0-454 GCF_001891065.2 Hippocampus comes
TGTGTGTGTGTGTGTGTGGGCGGAGAAGGGCACTAAACACTGTCGCTCCGATCCGATCAGGCGATTAAAACATTTTCCTTTGAAGCGATAGTTCTATATTCTCTAGGAATGGTGAAACCCGTGTGAATGTGCGCTCCTTTCGGGTCATTTGTATTGACGATGTTGAAGAGAAAATGACAAGCGCAGACCTTTTAATGAAGAAGCGAGGAGGACGAGTGAAAGAGTAACGTTTAACGGTGACAGTGTTGACCTAAAGAAGACGAAGCACCGCAGTGTCTATGAGCACAGTCAGCTTTGCAATTCTCGTACTATCGTGAGAGAAATGCAAACCCTTCGTGGCCATTGTGTCTCGCAAATTGTGCTCAATAAAAGTACGTCAGGTCTGACTGAGAAGCATCGACAAACAAAAATGTTCTTCGACCAAGAAGATTAACATATACACACAGACACCCTC
>NW_017832530.1:0-455 GCF_001891065.2 Hippocampus comes
AAAAAAAAAATAGTCGAGATTCAGGTCTAATGTGCATCCATGAAGATATATGAATATCGTAAGCATCTCACCTTGGTGAGTTTGATGTCGTACTTAGAGAGTCTGCCAGTCTCTTGCGTGCCAGGCGTCACTCCAATAACCTTTGCCTTGATGACTAGAAAGAACATTTTTAAAATGTATAAAAGACTGTCTCAGGTGAAAAGAGTCATTAATCAGTGTGGGCAAGTGATGTTGCTTAATTGTGGGCGGAGTCAACAGCGATAAAAAGGCCCGTCGTTCAATTCAAGTAGAGTCATCTTGCTGGTGTTGTATGCTTTTTGCACAAGCAAATGAGGCAATTGCCTGGTTCAGAGACAGCTGGTAATGTTTCATCAAAGAATAACCTGGATCTAGTCGACAATTGAGGAAGTTGGCAGCTCAAAATTTCAAGGCCGCAAAGATTGAACAAACTTAAA
>NW_017832531.1:0-455 GCF_001891065.2 Hippocampus comes
AGGGATGCCAGAGAAGGAGCGATGCGCTCCCTCTTCGGAAACGCCCCTTGCTTATTTCGGCAAGTCTGACTTCCGCTTTCATCTGCTGCCGAGCAACCTACATTCTGTCTCCCTCCCGTGTCACTTTTTCTTCACCCCATCTAAATATTGACGTTCCCTGTGCATTTCATTTAAGGTTGAGCTGCAGTGTGTGTGCCATTTTTTTTTGTCTCAAAACACTGAATTTTACATGCTTCTCTCTTCTGCCAGCGAGGAGAGAGAAAAATATGTATCCGTGTCCGTGAATGCATAGTTCTTTCCAATTCTTCAGGTGAAATAAACACGAGCGCGATATGACTACCACTGAGCCGGGCGGCATGCAAGTGTGGAGGTTTCACGCGGATGTTTTAGTGCCAAGGTTTTCCAGTCGTAAGAGTCAAGTAGCAAAGTGCCCTGGCAACACTTTGGTTTGACGC
>NW_017832532.1:0-455 GCF_001891065.2 Hippocampus comes
ATTAACTCTGAATCCCCACTGAAGTGCCCCTTGCAAATTCGCCTCCGCTGCATCCCCAATTCTAGGCGATAAAAGAACCGATGCATGCATAACTAACGGCTAAGCCAATCTTGCGCGCTTCCGTTACCTGTCCCGGGCTCCTCCGGAGTCGGTCCGCGGTGTAGAGCAGTAATCCTGTCTCCTCCGGCCCATTCCCCACTCACATGTTCCCCTCCGGAGATGTTGCGCCCAAAATCACGGAGCTCAGTCTCCTCCGCAGCTTTATCCGGCGACCTGCGCCGCTCAGCCCGGGACTCTGAATATGTCACTCTGCTCATGTTTCCTCGCACACAAGCCGAGCCTGCGAACATACTGTGGATGGCTTAGGCCGGTTCATGGGCAGGGGCGGCGGGCGGGGAGGCTCAGGAGGCGGGGGCGAGGCACCGTGCTGCTGCTGCTGCAAAAAAAAAAAAAAA
>NW_017832533.1:0-455 GCF_001891065.2 Hippocampus comes
AAAAAAAAAAGGAACATCACTTGTTTTATATTTTTGAATTACATTTTACTTAAAGTCACTTTTATAATCAAATATAATTACACAAACGTGCTTCATTTTAATAACGTAATTATTATTGATTGTTTATAAAAAAATACAGTATCATTCAAAAGGGTCCGACAGAAACATATTAATGAACGTCCAATTGTAAACACATCAACTGCATGTCACTGACTTGCCGTTTGTTAATCAGTTTTAAGAGGGATCGCCTTCCGTTTGGCTTTTTTTACAACCAGACTTGACTGTTGCTATGGAGCTTTCTCGCTTGGCTCGAAGATCTTGAAATGAGAACAAAATCAAAATGACAATTGTAAAGCCAACAGGAATCAGATGGCGAGCGGCCACGTTTGCTGCATCCATTTCCACTCCCCAGCCACATGAAATCTTGCACACAAATCATATTTCTGTCATAATTA
>NW_017832534.1:0-455 GCF_001891065.2 Hippocampus comes
AAACACTCACATTCTCAAAACACAGCGGATGAATACAAATTGAGCAGACAGTCGATCAGGCAAATTGATGTGAGTGGATTCAAGTTTGCCACGCTACAGGAAAAAAAAATGTGTATATTCTTGTTCCAACATATTGGTAACTCTTCATTTCATGCACTGAAGACACAATAATTGCATTTTTAGGGATATACAATCAAACACTGACATGGTGTAAGCCACACACAGTTTTCCTTGATAATCTTTACGTTGGATGGTGAGACTATGGCGGGACCTTCATGGACAGCTGCATCACATTTATTACAAACCTGTACATATACATTTTCCACACATTAATTGTTAGAAGATTGATTAATCTGTGTCGGGATTTATTATTTTTTTTAAGTAAAACTTCTTCTGTCGGCTGCGTGGATAAAGTTTTCAACATCTTTGACTGAATGGCGAGCTTCTTTTCAACA
>NW_017832536.1:0-455 GCF_001891065.2 Hippocampus comes
AGATGAGTTGGCCTTAGAGCGGCACCTGTTGCTTTGGCATGCAGTTGACAGCCTGTGAATGCATTTTTGGAGAAGTTTTGATGGAGTAGCTATAGAAATAAGCTGGATATCAAGTCATACTGTGGCATGTTTTCTTGGTTTGGCCGCTGCGTCTTCTCCAGCCCCAGCTTGGTGAAGATGCCAATCAGTGCCATGATGGCCACCAGCCCGCAGATGACATACACGATCATGTTGGTCTTGTCCTTGGCGGAGTCCTGCGCCACATCCACCTTAGACGGCGGTCTGCCGGTCATCATCCACGGCGGCGTGTCGTAGTTCTTGCAGGTGGTCTGGTCCAGCCGGGAGCTGCGGAAGGCGCAGCAGAACCTGAAGCCGCACGTGCCGCAACAGTACAGGTAGTTGCCCGTCTGGCACACAAAGGGCGGGTCCCACTGGCCCATCACGTCGTAGTAGCC
>NW_017832537.1:0-455 GCF_001891065.2 Hippocampus comes
ATATGAGTCCATTTAACCCTGAGCGAAAGTTTTAGATCAAAGTTAATTTTTGATGATTGGCACTTTATTTGCATTATCGTTGGTGCAAATTGAATTAATTTTGCAGCATATGATAAAAAAGTGCCTTTTATTCGTATTGTGCGCATTGTTGGCAGGTAAGACCGCTTTTTCGCAAGACCTAGAATATCTCACGCTGAACGATTTTGACCTAAAAGGGAAAGTGAAATCATGTACCGTCATTACGGACTACGGTAGTGAGGTATTTGAGTTTGATGAGTCAGGAATGCTTATTAAAAGCGTGACGCAGTACAACGAAGAAGACCAAGACATCACACTTTACACATATGTAGATGGTTTTTTGACCGAGAGAAGAATGGAGAGCTATAAAAACGGGCAGCTCGATGCTGCAACCTCAATGGCAAACTTTTTTGAGATTGATACGACCAAAAACAAAA
>NW_017832538.1:0-455 GCF_001891065.2 Hippocampus comes
CTGTGACTCAGAAATGACAAATGTGCCAATTGCATGGATTATGCATTCCTCTGGTGATGTAATCATTTGCCGTTTCAAGATGGTACGCACTGTTCCACAGATAAAACTGTTTTGTAACCCACTGCCTGCAGCTACTGTACACCAAGCACCCAAAGGGAACACGCGCTAATAAGATAAAGATTTCACTGTATGATCACAAGACTTCCGCTCATTGGTGTTCACACCCTGAAGGTTTACTGTGGGAACATAAGTAGAGCCATAAGAAATAAAAATCGACATCAACAACCCTTGTTCCTTAAAAAAATGCCCCAACAATCTAGAATCTGCAATCTCATTTTCATTCTTGCTTGCTGTGTACAACACGCATAACAACTGAACAACTGTAAAATGTTTGATTAGAAACCTTTACTAATGTTCATAATTACACATTATGATGACCTTAATGATAAGGTAAC
>NW_017832539.1:0-455 GCF_001891065.2 Hippocampus comes
CATTGTGCTTCTGAAGGGAGCTACAAAGAGGCTGTGAGGTTTCCGGAAAGCTCTGGACAGAATTGGACACCAGAAAGAGAATTGACAACAAAAAAAAAAGGTTTAACAAAAATAGGTTGCAAGACCAAGAACGCTGATACAACACTAGGAAGACAACCAAAAACACTTGCAAAAAAGGCAATGATAAAAACAGAAACGGAAATTGTTTGTCAATAATTAGAGACAAGAAGAAACCCAAACGTGTATAATAATACAAAAACCGTGACTATAACGACAACAAAAAAAACTACTTACAAATGTAAATGCGGAAAACCTGGCGGGAACAAGAACGAAGAGCAACAACATGGAACGTCGAGACAAATTCAACACTTTTTGAGAGTCGTGAGCGAGGCAAATTATCCGACAGAGACATGACAACATGGCAGTCCATAAATAGTCGGCTTATTACATTGGCA
>NW_017832540.1:0-455 GCF_001891065.2 Hippocampus comes
GTTTTTGCCTCGGCGACCGCTGAAGCTGCGTTCCGCTTATCCATCAGTTGCCTCTGGAGTCCCACAAGACATAAAGGCCTGATAGGGCTCCTTTATCAGCTTGACAGCATCCCTTACTACCGGTGTCAGTACTGCCTGACATGATATGACACAAAGCAGTACTACAGACTTTCCAGTAGACGGGCTGTTTCGTATGTCTGTGTCAGTTTACGTTACATGATCTCAATGAGTGTTCAAAATATGAAACCCCCAAGTTATATTTCCTGGAAGCTATTGATGTTGAGTTTTTGTAGCAAAAATTGTGAGCGCAAATATCTGAGAAATGAATGTTTTATGACATTTTTCACTAATTTCGATATGCGAGCCCTCGGTTATGCGGAAACCATCGAAACGGTATTCCTTTCCTTGCCAAACGCTGTTCGAAATCTGCATTGCACACGTGTCCGTGATTCATT
>NW_017832541.1:0-455 GCF_001891065.2 Hippocampus comes
CCCCCCAGCTTCTCCTTTATTTTGGGGCGAGAGAGAGAAGGCGGAGGGGTTAAGACACAGTAGCCATGGGTGCCGTTGATTGCCCCCTGACCTAGGCACCCAGCGTGCCTAGAGTATGACTTCACTTTCCTCCCCTGTGCCATTGTGAGGCTTCCAGCATGTCCAATTGTGTTTGTGTTTAAGTCTGTTCAATGAAAGGGGAAGAGCGGGGGAGGAGAGGGAGGGAGTTTTGGAGCCCTCGGCCCTTTCTCCTCTCCCTCCTTCTCTCTGTCCATTCTTTGGTGACCCCTTAAATTGTGGGCTACGGGTTCCCCCTGGACTGGCAAGTGGGGGGATGGATGGAGAGTTGGTGAGAAGCGGCGGAGGTGTCCAAAGACGTTTAGAACAGGTGACAGCTGAAAGACTCGGTGATGGCAGATGTAAAACACGACCCATGGCAGCGGCACTCTGGTACA
>NW_017832542.1:0-455 GCF_001891065.2 Hippocampus comes
GGTGCGACGCGGGGAATCGGCAAAGATGCAGTGCATCTTTGCAGCCTGTTTGACTCCAGCCTTTAGACCTCATTTCATGAACTATTCTTCTGCTGGCCTACTTTGGGGGCTGGCAATGGAAAAGGTGGCAGCATTGAAAAGGAAGGCGAGCCAGGCAGTCGATACTGGAGGGGAAATATTCCAGATTAGAATGATGCATTCAAAAAGTAAACAGTTTACTGTAAATGAGGTTTTTATTAGTGCTTATCACCGGGGAGCATCGAGCTTCGATATTACTTCTGACTCAACGCTATTGGCACAAATGAGAACGGGATGTAATTTCGCCTTTCACGTCGATCTAATCGCGGCGGCATTGTGACACATCACTGCTCCGATTTGAGAAATTCGTGACGACATTTGCGGGCCAGTTTTTGTCTGCAGTGCACTTGTAATGCAAAATACACCACTTTGGAGGA
>NW_017832543.1:0-455 GCF_001891065.2 Hippocampus comes
GGGACAGCAGATGGCAGGTCCCTCATTCTGTTGCGTCTTTGCTCCTGTGAAGAAAATTTAACAGCATGACTACAATTAAAAATCATTTGCAGTGAAGAACAGTCCGAAGAGAAGCACGGCAGAGGGTTTGGACCTCAATGTTGTGGTTCATGAGGCCACAGGCGTCAGCAAAGTCAGGATGTTTGGTGTTGATGTACGCCAGCTCAATCGCGACCAGGTTGTGAACCTCAAGACAAAAAGACATTTAATTATGAAGAGATGTTCATCGTATCATGTCGCCATGAGGGCAGTTTTGCTACCATGTCATTGGTAATGGGTAGTCTCTTTCTCAAGAGGGAGGTAACCACTTCCACGATGGCATCGTGAAGCTTTGGGAATCGCAGCAGCTCCTACACAGAGAAAAAAAAAAGTGAAATATCCTCTTTCGAAGTCCAAATTGTAATGCACTAAACTCC
>NW_017832544.1:0-454 GCF_001891065.2 Hippocampus comes
CCTTTTGTCTCAGGATAATTGAAATTTACACAAGTGGATTGTTTCTATACTTTGTTCTAACTCTGGCATTTCTTTGTTTCCTTTCAGAATGAATGCGCCAAGAGAGTGGGCGTCAGTCCTCTGTTGCCTTGTGACAAAATCATTCCAGAGTAGATTGACAAGTGACAAGTTGAAGATCATTTCGGCTTCTTTTGAGCATGCCAACAGCCTGGTTAGCATATACGGCGACCAAATGAAAGCAATTATATCTGTCGTGTCGAAAGACAAAGTCCACGACAAATGAACGACTATGTGAAGTTACGTTTTAGGCACATTTAGTCATGTTATGTCCATCCATCCATTATACAAACCGCTCATCCTCACTCTCCCAACTGGCAATTATAGGCGGAGTATTTAGTATGCCTGACACACTTGCGTTGTGGAACATGTTACTCTGACCAGAAATGGTGCACCT
>NW_017832545.1:0-455 GCF_001891065.2 Hippocampus comes
ACAAACTCACAAACTCTTGTGTCTACTTTATTTTTATTTTTCGTTCATCTTAGGGACTGTGTTGACTGTTGTTCATCATGGCATGCATGTGTAAGTGCCTGTCTATGCGCCCAGGTGTATGCACCCGTAACGGGTCGATCTCGGGAAGTTGGTTGATCGAAGGTGTAGCCACCTTGGATGGCTGCAGAATTGTCTGTTAATCATTACAATATCACGGTTCCATATTAGATAGTGTTATGTTAGGACTGTCCAGTTTCAGGTTGAATGGGAAAAAGTCTGATCATAAACAAGGTCATACCCATCTTTAAGTACCAATAAACATGACTTGCACACCACTCTGGAGCTCATCTTCCAGCCTGTTCTCATAAGAATTCTCTCTAGGCTTTTGTATCAACCGAAATGCTCTATAAGTAGTGTGACTGCTCATTTGTTGTCGTCATTTATTTTCTTTAATT
>NW_017832546.1:0-455 GCF_001891065.2 Hippocampus comes
TTTTTTTTTTTGGTCTTAGGAAGCTGGGTAAGGTAACACCTCCTCTTTTCACAACAGCACTTGCTGACAACTCCCCGACCACGCTGCCAGTTCCAATTCAACACAACCCGAAGCGGAATAAAAATGCCGAGTCAGCACCAAGCCCTCATTCAAGACCATCTTCCTGTTCCTGCGCCAGTGTCGACATTTCGTGTTTCTCAGGCGACGGAGAGACACAAGTCATAAACAGGGCTTGAACCCTGCCGCCACGGCGACCAGGTCTTGAGAACCCCGTCGCCACGGAGACTCCATCATCATAGGCTTCCTGGCTCCCGCGACTACGGCGACGTAACTCACGCGGGGCTTCCTGTTGTGCGCTTTGGAAAACTTTCCCTCGTTCTTTCTTTTGTCTCACAAACACTGACACATGCGCGCGCACACAATGACGCAGTGCATTTCTACGCCACCATTTAACA
>NW_017832547.1:0-455 GCF_001891065.2 Hippocampus comes
TGAACGGCTGTATGTCCATATGTGCCATAATTGACTGGCACCCAGGCCAGAGTGTACAAATCTACAGTTTGATGACAATATTGTTTTATCACAGCATCAGCGGACAAATTGTACTGTAGTATCCGACATCCACTCCGTTTGTTGCTCTTACCAGCTCCAAAGGGCCAAAGAGGAAATGAACCAACTCTGACGCGCTTGGATTTTGGATGTGCTTCTTCAGTTTGGCCTGCAGGGAGTGCAATGACAGAGCCAGTTAAGAGGCCCGGAGGCAACAAAACAAAGCAAAATAAAAACCAAGGGAGGTTAATGGATCTGAGATATTTCACCAAGAGGTTGAAGGCAAGCTTTAGTTTCTGCAAGCTATCAATGAACTCTTCCTCAGAGGGGGGCTTGGCTCGTAGGGTCAGCATGCCCTCTGTGAACAAGCACACGAGACCGCAATCAACACACACACA
>NW_017832548.1:0-455 GCF_001891065.2 Hippocampus comes
TATCCAATGAATAGTAATTGAAACAATTTTTCCTAACTTGTGCGGAGCGGATTATGCGTAATCATTTGCACATCACAATGGCAAAGAGGCGACCCATTTGTAATTAAAAGCCCATCCACACTGACTCTTTTGTGAGCCCAACTCCAAAGTCTAGCTTGCGCCCCAAAAATTGCCACATCAGCACGAGGCCCCACCGCCTTCACCTCCAGCTCTGCAAATGTGCCCAAAAGTGAAGGAGGGATGAAGTTGGAAAAAGAAAAGGAAGAGAGAGTTCCTGCGGTTACTCATGACTTCGGTGCTCTATAATCAGCATGCCAAGCCCCTGATGTCCAAATCCACCATTTGTGGGTTGCAAGTGGACAATCTACACACATGCAAAAACACACACAGACGCACACACACAAACTGCAGTTCGACACATGTGCCTGGAAGCACTCTCTCTCTCTCTCTCTCTC
>NW_017832549.1:0-455 GCF_001891065.2 Hippocampus comes
CGACCCCTGAGACCGACTCACCGAACCCCTGGGGTCCGATCTAACCCACGTTAAGAACCACTGGTTTAGATATTTCATCGCTAATGTACACATCAACTGCCTTTTGAGCAACCTATGTCGGTGCTCTGGATTTTAGAATCTGATGATAAAGGGTTATAGGGTTAGTCATCCAATTTTGGGGGGGAGTGAAAAAAGTGTTACACACTCCCAATGAATTGTGATCAGGACTTGCAGACCTTTGAACGCTAATCAATAATGCAAACACTCATTTTGCAGTTATCTGTTTGGTGCGATTGTATGAGAATAAGACAATAATGATGATAACTTTGAGACAGCATTTGATGTTGAAAAGATACCTTTGTTGACTTGAAGAAATCCAGACCATACATGATTAGAGTACAAAATTCAGTTATTCTGGATTGGACGCCAACGAGTCCAGAATGCCCGTACTACCC
>NW_017832550.1:0-455 GCF_001891065.2 Hippocampus comes
TGGGATCCCGGCAGCCGCTTGCCTTTACCCCGGAAGAGAAGGGGCACATGGGATGGCGAACTTGCCTCCCAACCGGCCTGTTATGAGGACTATGATGGCGCTTTCCTGACCCACGTGATGGAGAGTAAAGCGAGGGGAGACAGAGGCGCTGCAAGGCCAGCTGACGACAGCGACACTCTGTCCAAAGGCAAAGGTGGCAACAGCTCCTACAGTCGCTCACCTAGCCACCGTCCAGACGAGGAGGACCCTTTGCCTCCGTACTCTGAGTGCGAGGCGGAGCACTGGTACCGTACCAGAGGATCTGTGAGAACAGAGCGCTTGGACAGCTCAGAGTCTACCATGAGGGCTTCCTCGCACACACGGCCCAAGCAGGGGATGTTCCCCCCACCACAGGAGATAGACAGGAGACGCAACTTGGTGAGTTATTTGTAGCAGGAGAAATTGACATCCAGTCC
>NW_017832551.1:0-455 GCF_001891065.2 Hippocampus comes
AACCCTTGATTGAAGCCTTAATTTGAAGTCAAACCCTTCTATGAAACCCTAACCCCGATTTAAAACCCTAATTTTAAACCCTAACCGTTGTTTGAAATGCTAATTTGAAACACCAACTCTTTTTTGAAACTCTAACCCTTGCATAAAACTCTCACTTTGATTCAAAAACCTTAATTCGTAACCCTACCTAATGTCTGAAACCTTAAACTTTGCATGAAACCCTAACCCTGACTTGAAAGCTTAATTTGAAATCCGAATTCTTGTTTTGAACCCCAATTTGAAACCTTAATCCTGGTTTCGAAGGCTAATTTGAAACACGAACCCACTAACCCTTGTTTGAAACCTAAATTTGAAACCTTAAACCTCGTATGAAACCCTACCCCTAACATAATGCCATTATTTGAAACCTTAACCCTTGTTTTAAAACCTAACCTTTTTTTTAAAACCCAAATTTG
>NW_017832552.1:0-456 GCF_001891065.2 Hippocampus comes
TTTGTTTGTTTGTTTGTACAGTGCACGTTGAGAGCAAAGAGTCAAAAAGCGTGGCGGAAAAAAAGTTGCCTCGTGGGCCAGCGCCCGCCTCCATACGGCGGCCACGCCGGCAGCCGTGTTCCTCGCAAGGCACCTTTTCGTACATTTTGATTGTCCGTTGAGTTGCCGCGACTCGTCGGGAGAACGCGTGCCGGGCACGCGGGGGCGGGGCCAAAGCCGCAAAAAAACACGTTGGACCAAACGCATGCTTCGAGTTTGTCGGACGTCGGCGATGACTTCAATCTCCTACCGTTATGACTTTGAGTCTCATTCTCTCAACGAAAAAAAAATGAGTTCATATTACGATTGACAATTGAACAATGAAACTCATGTGATGAGGTAAGTGTAGCCTTTTTGAAAATAAAGTTGCAATATTACCGCTGGAAATTCAGTCTGGTGGGGAGATCAAATCGGATT
>NW_017832553.1:0-456 GCF_001891065.2 Hippocampus comes
AAGGGGTACAAAGGAGTTTACAGGACACAAGGCTAAGATTGAATTGAAGAAATGACCTTGACCAGGATGCAAACCCGGAAACTGGCTAGGTGCTGTAATAACGCAATACCTAAATGCGTGAATGCGAATGTCTCGTGGTGACTTAATTAAGGAGCAGGCTGAGCCTTTGCTACAAGGGATTTATTTAAAAAATGTATTCCACAACAGTTACTCGTTAACTGTTTAAAAACAACGTTGCCGTCAATGTAATCCAAGTACCATAAAATTCCAAAAATGTCATTTATTTTCCATTACTTTGAGATTCCTTGGATACCAAATATGTTATAAAAGACAAACAAAACTAAATAGCACTCCTTTTTTTTTACATACATGTTTGGTCTTTTCTGTCTTGGTTTAATAAAATCAGTGTTTTAAAATCTTTTTCGAGCCAAGGCGCATTTCTTTCATTGAAAAAAA
>NW_017832554.1:0-456 GCF_001891065.2 Hippocampus comes
TATTTCATCAAGTGGCTGCACAAAATAAAATCATCTGCACCCAGATGCATTTTTCAAGTAGATGTATAGTCGACTTCAGAAATGTACCTTGATCCAGATGATTTCATTTCTTGCAACCACTTGACGACATAAAATTGAGTAAATTCAACCCCAAACTTTTTTTTTCCAGTGCGTCCTTCCGGATAGCCTGCCGGATTTGATCTTTTTCGTTTAAAACCTGACTTCATTTGGATCGTCGTCACTCCTAAAAATATTCATCCTCTTCTAAAGAGGCTTAAGCAGCTGTTTTGTTTATAGTTGTAATTCTTCCCGATGACACTCTGGAACATATGTGCTGAGTCAGCATTGCACTTGACGATTGAATGTGTCTGGAATGTTTTTTAGCACTCTCACCTTCGCCATCCGTCGTCATTCTGCTCACATAAACACATTCATGCTCACTAACTTGAAGACACA
>NW_017832555.1:0-456 GCF_001891065.2 Hippocampus comes
AACACGTTGACATACTTGGCAGTGGTTTTCTTGATCCAGTCTTCGCACTCCATGCCACCACAGAATGGGATCTGGACAATCTGCCATATGGAACGAGATGTGATAAAGAGGTTACATACAATCTTTCCCCTCCCTCATTGACCAAGGCCTGAATGTCGGCTGACTCTCAAGACTCCCCAAACCACAGGATAAAGGCTCAGGCTCAGGAAAATCTTTATCAGTGGTTTTCTCAGTTTTGTGTTGCTCATTTTGCATAACACAAGACTGAGTAAAAAAACACAAGTACACACATTAAAAATGGGAATGTGTGTGCACTTTGTTAATAACTCGTGTGACTGAGGACAGGGACTCCCTCTGGGTGGGGTGGTGCTTGCTCCTCACCTTGCCAGAGTCCAGTTCCTTCTGGAATTGCTCCATCGTGTCTGCAGCCACCAAGTGACTCTTCAGGTCATTTGA
>NW_017832556.1:0-456 GCF_001891065.2 Hippocampus comes
CCCCCCCTCGTTAACCTGCATGTTGACATCGGCCCCATTGTTTAGGAGCAGCTCAACACAGAGCACCCCGCTGGAGGAGGCGGCGGCGAGGTGTAGCGGAGTGATGCCATGATGGTTGGGCTGATTTATGTTGGCGCCACAGTTGATCAGCTCATAGGCCACAGTCTCCTGGCCCGTGTCGCAGGCCATGTGGAGCGCTGTGTTCCCAAATGTGTTTGGTTCATCAGTCTGTAAGGCAGGGGAAGGGCGGGGGGGAAAGCTCACTTTTCTGTTCATTTGTGGCTAAAGAAAAACAGTAAAGTCCAACCTCTGAAGCCAAATGTGCTTTGTCCTTTTGTTGTATAATTCAGAATTCAATTTTCTTTTTGAAATGTATGATGTCAGCATCACACAAGACCCAAGATCAACGAGTATTCAAGGATTAACTTTTTTGTGCAGGATTGTATTTTTTTTTTT
>NW_017832558.1:0-456 GCF_001891065.2 Hippocampus comes
GACAAAGACAATTATTGAAGTGTATTAAAAGACAATTTGTTTGCTTATCCACGACGGTCACGGGCGAAGTGGAGTTTCTCCCAGCTGACTCTGGGCGATGAGCTGGGTTAGCTTAGGTACAGAATGAGCGGTTAGCTTCTTTTTAAAATTGCATGTCGGTTAAGAATGTGAAAAAGTAAGACAAAGCAATTCAACATTTTTCTTTAATATTTGGGATTTGTTTTCCTTGTTACTTTTTCCAGTGGTTAAATAAATTTTTCGCCTGTAATGCATTGGTTAACATCTTTTTACACTTGCATGAGAGGTAAAACTATAGTATAAAAAAGTGAGGCACCTCTGTGACAATTTTTTTTCTTCATTTATTTGTCATTCATTATTTAGTGTTTTTCACGCATTTCTGTCAATCGGTAATTAGTTCTTTTACGTTTGGCAGTAAAAAGAGTTAAACATTGTTGA
>NW_017832559.1:0-456 GCF_001891065.2 Hippocampus comes
ATCACATTACCGGTACATTTATTAAAAATTGGGATTATTTTTTAGGATTGCATCTTCAACGCAGACAGAGAGGCCATAGCCAGGTTTGTTCATTCGAGCGCAACAAGAGAATATATTTCCTTAATACGTCTTGCTCCAAGACATTGAAAGACTGATTGATTTTAAACATCTAAAAAGACAAGTATGAGTTGTCAGAGGCCCAGAGCGTCAGCTGCTACAATGGAACTACCTGTTAGCTGCTAGCCCACTCCTCCTAACACAAATTTCACTTTGCGTCACAAATCACCAACTGATTTATTATTTAAAACCATCTTAACAATAAAAACAGCTAAACTTGGCACGGAAAATAAACAGGATATTTCACTGTCACATCATGGATGGTCATCGCATATCATTACTCAATGTGCTTGCATACGTTTACGGCAGTGCTTCTCAATTATTTTCTGTCATGCCCCC
>NW_017832560.1:0-456 GCF_001891065.2 Hippocampus comes
ACGCCGTCTTTGTCTTTGACAGCGAGAAGGTGGAGGCCAGCAGCGTTCAAGATCTCCAGGGTAGCATGCAGGCTGTGATCAAGAAGATTCCGACCTTCAAGATCGAGGGAAGTGCCAAAATCCATCTGTCCGAAGAGGAGAAGAACCTGACCAACAAGTTCACCTGCACCTTCTTCGGAGACCTCATCCTGGAGAAAAACCCCGCCACCTTTGTCCAAGCGGTGGAGACCTACTGCGAGCTCCCCACGCTCTTGGCAGACATGAACAACAACGCTCCTCTGGCCGTCTGGCTCTACCCTCTGAGTTTGCTGCACGACAAAGCCGCCACGCTGATCGAGGACCTCAGCGTCGCGCTGTCGAGGAAAATCCAGCAGGCGATGGAAGATGAAAACGAAGTGAAAATGAGATGCAACGACAGTTTGTATAGTAGCGTGGCCCAAGACTTTCCCATCATCC
>NW_017832561.1:0-456 GCF_001891065.2 Hippocampus comes
AGCACTTTTGACCTACCTTCAATTCAAGGCAGTTATTTATACTTAGACGCCACAACAGGCGTGTTAAAAGCCGTGATTGAGGCCAAAAGCCTAACAGCCAAAAGAACAGCTGCAACTTCGGCATTGGCTTCATCTTTTTTATCACGACCTGATTCGAAATCACTTTTAATGATCGGAACAGGGGCACTTTCTGCTAATTTGATTCAGGCCCATTGCGCAGTGAGACCAATAAGACAGATATATGTTTGGGGAAGGGACTTCAAAAAAGCCAAATCAATAGTGGAAAAAGTGGCAAACAAACAGCTTGAGATCAGCCCGGTTTCCACTATCGATTCGGTCATTTCGAAAGTGGATATTGTTTCCTGTGCGACTTTATCAAAAACCCCCTTGGTTTTTGGAAAATACCTTAAAAAAGGTCAACATATTGATCTGGTCGGAGCGTATAAGCCAGATATG
>NW_017832562.1:0-447 GCF_001891065.2 Hippocampus comes
ACACACACACACACACACACACACAGTGTAATGTAAGAAGTGCTGCCGCCACAAGTGAAAAGGATTTTATTGTTTTTTTACAGGGAACAAATGACTAAAATTGCACCAATTAAAAAAAATAAATGACTGCGAAACTGTCAAGAATATTTATGAGTTAGGTGTGTGCTGGGAGCAAGTCTTGTTCAACGCTTCCAATTTGTTGAAAGAGCCTACCCCACCAACCTGATTTCGACCAAACGATACAAAACGAAAGACTCTGCGCCGTCTCATTTGAAGACTAATTGGCTTATTCGTCGGGCGCGAGAGGTCACGCGGCGTGTTAATGCTTTAATACGTGCTCTTTGATGGATGATGAATACTCAGTTCCATTTATACGTCACGCACGAGTGACTGTACATCGACGGGATGCGCGTGTCTGTGTGTGGGCTAAACGTTCCACGGAGATCC
>NW_017832563.1:0-456 GCF_001891065.2 Hippocampus comes
AGTGAGTCAAGAGCAGACGTCTGTCGGATTCTATCTGTCTATGGACATTTGTAATGTAGGTGATACTGGTCTAGGTGATTGCATCCCCAAAACACTTCACGATTACTTGAAATGATCACCATAGAAACAAGCAAAGGCCAGTCTGTTATTGTGTGGTGACTGAACAGATTTTCCTTCTTCTGGGATTGCTAATATATGATGTGGTCAAATCTTTAGCCAAACCTCAGCTTGGCTATTTCTTTTCTTTTTAAATCCCTTCCGCAGCAAAGGCAAAGGGGCCGTGCAGCTCCTTTTTGCAAAAAAAGCACATTGCTGCTTTTATAGCATCTCTTTGTGTTGGCATTCAATAAGAGACAAAAGGGTGACCTCTGGAAGGGAAAGCCAAGAGACACATTTCTCAGCCTGTGCTGAGCTACCGTCAAAAGGGCTCGAAACAACGTCGTTAAAAAAAAAAAA
>NW_017832564.1:0-456 GCF_001891065.2 Hippocampus comes
AGGCCACGCAAACACCTCCTATACCCAACACCGTCCCATCTTGATATGTCTAAGCATCTGCCACCACCACCGCCACCACCTGTTTACAAGTACAGCACATCTTCAGAACCTTGAGGAGCAACCACCACCTTTGACACAGCACATTGATGGCCCGGGCAGGTTGTTGTCGGCTGCACTTCCTAGCCCTTGGGCCCTTGGGCTATTCCTTCAGTAACACCACCACTACAGGGATCCACAGAGGAGATTTCAGACACTCAGCTGACAAGGGAACAGATGACACAAAAGAGGCACCTTCTCTTGTTGAAACATACAGCACGCCTCCACCTTCCTGAGCAACCACACGACACTACAACAAGCTGAATATCCACGACTGCATACAGTGCGGAACTGTCATCACAGCACACCATCACGCCGCTATACTGTCAAGCACTAGATGCCGCTTCTCTTTTTTTTTTT
>NW_017832565.1:0-456 GCF_001891065.2 Hippocampus comes
CAGAAAAGTTTTCCTTTTTAGTTTAAAATGCCTTCCCTTAAGTAGAGTGCAACACCGCATTGTGGTCAAAGGAAGAATCCCGGTCGGTTACTGTGCTCTTTGATACTGAAAAGAGGAAATGTTTGTGGCAGATGCAGCATGGGAAACTAGCGAACGAGCATACGTCACAGTTGCCGTGACGACTTCTTCATTTTCTTTTTTCATTTCTTCCTCAACTTTCTTTTGGCCGTTGACAAAGAACTTTTGGTGCATTAGCACCACCTTCACCTTAAGCTACTTTAGACTTATAAGAAAACCTTTTTCTGTTGAAGCAGAAGATTCTAATCCAACTGAAACCTGTCCGCGGTTGTCAACCCGATGTGGGAACAGGGATCTGGAGTGCGAATCTGAGCCCAAATTTGAATAAATCTAAGTTGCACCTGGATATAAGTCCCAGCCAAACAAAGAAAAAAAAAA
>NW_017832567.1:0-456 GCF_001891065.2 Hippocampus comes
GGAGCTATCGGAAAAGCTTTGCTATATGCTAAGAATCACCTGCCTCGTTTGGAACATTACCTCCGGGATGGGCGCGTAGAAATCGACAATAACCTCATCGAAAACATGATTCGTCCACTGGCTCTAGGGCGAAAAAACTACCTCTTCGCCGGTTCCAACTCCGGAGCACGGCGCGCCGCTATGATGTACAGCTTCTTTGCCTCCTGCAAGGCCAATGACATCAACCCCCGAGAATGGCTACAAGATGTACTCGTCCGAATCGGTAATCATCCCGTCAATCAGCTAAAGGAACTGCTGCCTGTTCTGTGGGCAGAGAACAAAAAAACGAACCTGTAGTTGCTCGCACGCTTACAGGGTTTCTATGGTTTTCCTATCTCCATTCTGTCCTGTTTCTTTTTTTGATGCAAAATCGCTGGCCTACAACGCTACGGCTATACGATCGTGACTGTGAAGAAT
>NW_017832568.1:0-456 GCF_001891065.2 Hippocampus comes
AAAACAAAACAAAACAAAACCAAACGCAACGTCACATTATAATTAGTCATGCTAGGATTTAACTATTGATATATTGAAATGATGGTGCTCCATATGCTAATGTACAACATATATACAAACCTGTATTTGGTGCAAAGCTGAATCCCCAAAGGTCCGCAACGGTCAACGTAACTTTCCTTAAAAGCTTTTCTCACCGCCCGAGCCATGCTGACCACGGTGGTGACCACAGGGCATGTCCTACACATCAATGAGAACATCGCACATGACTTTACGAGAACAAAATAGTTTCACATCACACATTAGAATGCATAAGACATTGCATAACACCTTGAATACTTACAGTCTCTCACAGCGCAGGCCCGCAGTGCCCTCGGGACAGGTGCAGGAATTGTGAGGACTGCAGGTGGCGCCGTGCCGGCAGGGAGGAACGCACGGGGTGGTCACCGCTGCACATGA
>NW_017832569.1:0-456 GCF_001891065.2 Hippocampus comes
CAGACAAGACAGAGCTCCCTTCTCAAATACGATACATGTCAAAACAGTCTTGGTTGGAACAGTAACTCACAAAAAGGTCTAAACTGAAAGCCATTCGTAAAGGATGCAGCGGTTCCTTGTTTTTCTGCTGCTCGTTTCCTCCTCTTCTTTTTAAAATGAGCAGAGCCATGGTTTTCTTGTGGAACAATGAAGAGTCAAGTCTCCGCGTTTACTTCCTGGTAGGCTGCTACGTCAGCACTTCCTAATATGGGCATAAAGGGGATCCGTGCGCTGTCGTTGCTTCGCTCCTTTCACACCCGAGCAAGTGCACACGTTCGAATCCTGAGAATGCTATTTTTGGTACTCTTTTTTTTTCAGTGAGGTTCAAAACTCTCCCTGGCAACAAGTGAAGAAACCATTTAACTGCATGGCTCGTGAGCTAACATACATTGCTCGAAAAGGTTGGGCTTTTACCGA
>NW_017832571.1:0-456 GCF_001891065.2 Hippocampus comes
TTCCCCCCCGCCAGAGCTTTGCTTGACATCAAACGTCAAAGGACAAACTGTCCCATGTTACTCCAAGCACCACTTCAAGTATTGGTACCAGTTGGGCCACCCAAGCGTCATTTGCGTAAGTTTCCAACTCTTTGAAACAGCCGAAATGACTCGGGCTCCTGCCTGGTCTTTCTCTTGCCTTTTTGACCTGTAACGGTCAGGACCTTGACGCAAAACAGTTCACGATAGTCTGTGAATGCGGCAAAACGTCACCTTATTGGTGTACGCGGCCATTTTTGGGTTTCAGTCCATAAAAGAAATGACCTGATATTCAGCCTGGACTGCAAAGGAATTACTATTTAAAATTCATAGTATTGTCTACAACTTTATTCTTGGACAATTGCGACTTCTGTCTTTGAAAAATTCAACTTGGTCGTAAATTATGGCTTTCCCTAAATGTAAAAATTCATTTCCTTT
>NW_017832572.1:0-456 GCF_001891065.2 Hippocampus comes
AGCTTCACACACCCGAAGTCAAATTCAGGAAACGGTGGAGTCAATGTTTCTCTCATTCCTGGTTTGGACGGACGCTTTTCAATGCGAAGCACCGAATGACTGAGTGAGAGAGAGAGACAGAGAGAATCGCCGGCAGCTCTTTCGGGCTATTTGTTAAGATGAATGACTTCCTGACAAGATGGTGACGTAAACAGCGACGGGGTGACGGCAACATCAGGCTCACTGACAAACAATCATGTCATCTTTGGGCATGAGCCACCTTGAAGCCGTTCTTGCGTTTGGCGGCCATTTGTAGGAAAGCAATGAGCACTTCGTCTCAACTCGGGAAGCTGCCGGCGCGACATGATCACCGTCGCCAGGCTCCATCCTCAGCCCAAGAGTGAGACGAGTCAATCAATAACCTCCCGATTTATTTCACATCCTTCTCATCTCTTGTCATTGTTCTCCCCCCCCCCC
>NW_017832573.1:0-456 GCF_001891065.2 Hippocampus comes
AATAATCATTAACTTAGAATTTTATGGCTGCAACAATGTCCCTTGGAACCGGTGCCTACCTGCAGCCAGTCCATGTGTAATATTTACTGAGCCAACTGCGAATATGATATCCATTTACTGTACGGAGTACAAATGACGAGTGTGGGGAAACTGGGAAATTAGATCAGACAGACATGACTAAAGCCGTGATCACAGCAAACTTGGTCTCAATCAATCATTACAATTTCATGAGTGTGAACGACTACATAAAATAGCATAACGGTTTTACTTTGTGACATGCACATATCGTAGGAACCGGATGAACTTGCAACACATCATGGCAACACAACACATCCATTAGAAAGTTTAGGGACAAGATGGTCGCTATGGTTGGGGGTATTGGTGGTGGTATAGGAAAGCCAATGGTCCAATATGCAGGAGAGCAGTCAAAGCAAGGCAGGACTGCACAATGCACAC
>NW_017832574.1:0-457 GCF_001891065.2 Hippocampus comes
AAAAAAAAAAAAAGAATAAAAAGCATCTTCTGGACACTCGAGGTCTCATAGCACAAGAGAATTTAAGTCCCTAAATTTAGAAGCTTATCATTAGACTGATAAAAGCTGCCTTTTATGTTGATATCAAAATGATTTCAGAAAATGATTTAGGAAATTATTATTATTACTCTTATTAATTTAGGCTAACGTTATGATTATGAGTGGGTTTGCATTGATGCTAAAAATTGCTCCGAAAAGCTAATTCAGGTCTCCAAATGAGTGCAAGCGCAGACCTCCGGCAGGGCTTAAAAGATACCAATGAATGATCGTAGCAACTGCAGAATCTGGATCAAATATGGATCCAAGGTTTAAAGCTTTTAAACCTTGCTTACGCAATGACGGTTGACACATTTTAAATATCCACTTAGCTCTTAATTTATTAGCAGATATCAAAGTTATTATTATTAGTTTTTTTTTT
>NW_017832575.1:0-457 GCF_001891065.2 Hippocampus comes
AAAAAAAAAACAGTTATTGTTGTTTTTAGTCATAATGGGAGTAGGAGAGGTAATAGTTTTAGATCCATTGGTTGTACTTTCTTAGAGCTACCACAGTGCCCTATCATGGCATGCGTGGTGACAAACACCCAAAGCAAAGAAAAACACAAAAACGATAATGTGGCAGTTACAGTAGTAGTAGAAGTGCTTTGTAGTAGTTGTAGCCACACCACGCCCACAGTGGGCTTTTATTGGCTACTAAGTGCCCCCATCTCAGCCTATGTAACCATGACTACACGTCCAGTTTGCCCCAAGTTTTGGATAACCCCCATGTTCCCTCCATGTTGTATTGATGGCTTTTTGAAGCTGGTTCAGCTTTTGTCCATTTATCCGTCCCTCTGTCCATCAAATAAACTAATATATGGACATTTAGTGGCAGCCCGGTGGGCCAGTGGTTAGCGCGACGACCTCACAGTGC
>NW_017832576.1:0-457 GCF_001891065.2 Hippocampus comes
AAATCAATGCCTCCGTTCCATCTCGACTGCATTACTTTTATTTTGGAGTCAGCCAGTCCACCCCTTGAAATGTATCTGCTTGCCTCCTAACTGGATGCAATTTTTATCGCCCTATTTTCCTGGAGGAAGGCAACTTGCTGTTTCTAGCCGTGGTCAGCCATTTCGGCGCCAAGATGCACCGGCCCAGGCTCATTGCGGCGGGATCGGTCCTCATGGCGGCGGGAGCATTTCTCACCGGACTGACACACTTCTTCATGGGACCGTAAGAAAATTCATGCAGTCGACACTCAATGGAAATGAATAAAAAGAAATAAGGACCCGAGACATTCTTTTACAGCTACAAGTATGATACAGTCATCGCCGCCTTCCAAAATGAAAGTATGAGCACCGTCACTTGTCTCAGTCCTGAAAATGACACGAGCCACTGGAACGAAACGGGTGCACAAGGTACAGCCCC
>NW_017832577.1:0-457 GCF_001891065.2 Hippocampus comes
AAAAAAAAATCAACGAATGTTTAATGTCACCTTTCGACTTGTTGTCTTTGGCTGTTTTGCTCTGCTTGCTGCTCCCTGGTTGCTTCTTCGGCTCGTCCGCCGCACCATTCCCAACCGTGGGAGCACTAGCCCGGCTTGATACTGCTGCAGTTCCCACAGGGCCGGCGGTAACAGCGACCACCGGAGGGGTTGATTTCTTCTTCTTACCGCCCATTCAGCCACCCACTGCAAAATTATAATGATAATAACCAGTTTGTGTGCTTACAAAAAGGGAAAAAAACAGAAACCACGGTCGCAATCAGATCGTGCGTAACTGTAGTGGGTAGCGTTCCCACATACGGCCACCGTAGGTCACGTCACGTTCCCGCGTTGCATTGTGGGAAGGGTGTCTTGCTACAATCATGGCGGACCCATTTGGAGATTTATTTAGCGTGTTTGACGACGAACAGAAGCCCAC
>NW_017832578.1:0-457 GCF_001891065.2 Hippocampus comes
CCACACTGGGGAAATTTGCACGTGTTATTTTGTTATGTTGTTGTTGGTGTTATTCATATGGGTGCATTTATCACAACAGCTACACCTGCTATCAAAGTAGATTAGTATCAGTATGTGGCTTTTGCAATGTATCAACGGGCAACTTTGACAATGTTTCAAGCGATCAACTCACTTATTACTGGGCTCCTTGCATAAGTAAATGTTAAAAAATTCTGCTCATGTTCTCTGTTTCTCTGCCATGTCGCACACAGAACAACAATTGCTGCCACGTGTCTATTTTACATGCTGATATGATTCAGTTGTGCCACTCGCCTTGGTCTCACCTGCCTCTAAGCACACTCGAACCATATTCTGCAGCTGTGATGTTGCAAACCTAGACAGATGAAAACTGACTGACAAAAGCTGCCTGTTTTGTAAACTAGCTCCTCTCTGTTTGCTGCAATGTCAGCAGTGTTAA
>NW_017832579.1:0-457 GCF_001891065.2 Hippocampus comes
GGGGGGGGGAAGTGTTTTTAACGGAGGCTGATTTTTCAGTTTTTAGGAGAGTAACGGATGAAAGTGATTTTCAGAAAGTTTTCATAAAGAATCCACTGAATGTTGGCGCGACTCTTGATACAATTGCCGACATTATAAACAAATGCCAACAGGAGCTTGACAATTTTTCCCGCTTGATAGAACAACTATTTTTCTTCCCGCCCACCCCAAGGAAATTTACCCTGCCACAGAAAGAAAAACGTTACCCTCGTCTTTGAGGCTGAAACAATTAATCGAATAACTGGAATAATTCGACGGATGCCTCGAAACTTGGCAGCGATTCTTTTCCCCACGACTAACGTTAGTGCAGACTCGCGCATCACTCCGTTTAAATAATTTGGCACGATGGCAACAAGCCGGGAGGAAAGATTGCATAAAAGACAATGTCCAAAATTTGTGGATCCCTTTTTACCCTTAA
>NW_017832580.1:0-457 GCF_001891065.2 Hippocampus comes
AACAACATTACTTTTCAATCGCCTTATCAGGCAGCAGTAATGCAGTGTAAACCACTGACCCAGTTTTCTGGTGTCACAATGGTCATTGCAAATGAAATAATGGTCCACGTGATTCAAGTAGCGTGGAGATGAAGTGCTCGTTGGAGGGATTTATCACTCTCCTGTCATTAAACACTGGGTGGCGGCATTGCACAATCAACCGGTATGAGCTTTCTGAAGTTGGACTTGAATGAGTTGCAGGTGTCAAGCATGACAGATATCATTTAAGAATGATTCACCTTGGTATGGTAAAGTATAAGCGGCAGCATAGTGATCTAGTTATTGGCTCGTCTGCTTCACACTCAAGATACTGTTGTTTCCTTACAGGCTACTACAACCATGTACCCATGAGTATTGTAACATACATTTTAAAATATCTATGGATGTTGTACATTTATTCACTTCGATTTTTGATTTT
>NW_017832581.1:0-457 GCF_001891065.2 Hippocampus comes
CAGTGTGAGGTTGACACGCTAACCACTCGACTACCAGGCCGCCATATTTGGCGAATCGTCCCAAAAAAACAGTCAGCAACCATGCCCTCACCCGAAGGCAGGACAAGGCTACCCTCTCATCCACCGAGATGAACACCGGCATACAACCCCACCTTGCTCGGCACCTCTCACGAGGCGAAGCTGCTGCTTTCCGATGACTAATTTGGAATGGTGGAACAAACCAATAAACCATATGTGTATCTGAAAACTCGGCATAAATGAAACCACCCTGACGATTTGGACCTTTGGACTCTCATATCTTATTGTACAAAGGCCAGGCATGTGTGCGGGTGTGTCAGGACGACAATCCAAGCTGCTCATATGTATTCACTCATCTCAGGGGAGAGCTGAGTGAATACATCCGAGCAGAATGTCTGGACTGACATAGTCACACCAATTGATTTCTCTGGTGAATTTG
>NW_017832582.1:0-457 GCF_001891065.2 Hippocampus comes
AAGTGCAACTGAAAAGTAAAGGTCTCCTACGAAGAACTGTTTACTTTTCCCAAAGAGCGCCGGTCGGCCCGACTGACTGCCCTTTTATCGGAAACCAGCAAATTGTGTTGCTGGATGGGTGCTACAGATAGAACAATTTAATGACCGCCGAGATAAAAGTGTTGCTGAGTGTGAGAGTTGTTCTTTTAAGTCCAGATGTTGACCTTGCTTAACAGCCCTCCAGCTGCTCTAACAACGGTCTGAAAATAACCCCAGGGTGTTACCATGGTTATCAGGTCTGTACTGACAGATGCTCATTAGAACAAACAGCCGCACGAACATACACATTCACAGCTGATAATAGGCTCTTCTCAGAGGAAAAGTTCAACTTCCGCTCTGCTGGAGTCTGATCTATAACAGATTTCTGGACACGGTCGGCGCTGCATCGTGTGAAAAGTTAGTCTTTAACAATTAACAA
>NW_017832583.1:0-457 GCF_001891065.2 Hippocampus comes
AGAGGCGTGTCATTGCACAACTATGCACAAGCCACAAGATGGAAACGTTGGATCCAGTTATAGAGTATTCACATAAGAACATCTTGGTTATTAATTAGGTAGCTGAGGTCAGACTGTGTCCAATTTAAACCATTTCTGTTGGTCCATATAAGGTAAGTATTAATGGTTTACCCTGTAAATGGCTAGCAACCACGTCAGGGTATAGGCCTCCCCTCACCCAAAGTCGACTGAGTCGGGCTGTAGCCCATCCACAGCCAGAGAAGAACAGCGGTGCTGAGAATAGATGGATGGATGCAATGTTTATTTAAAATCTTATTCAAGGTGACTAAGCTGAGCGGTGGTGTGGCGCCCTATATACATCGATCCATTTTCTAATCCACATATCCTCACAATGGTCACAGGCGTGCTGGAGCCTAACACAGCTGTCTGCGGGCAGTAGGCGGGGTTCACCCTGAAC
>NW_017832584.1:0-457 GCF_001891065.2 Hippocampus comes
TCCCAGAGAAAACCCACACGGGCGCAGGGAGAACACTCCACAAAGTAAGCCCGGGGCTGGATTTGAACCAATGACTGTGAGGCGGACGTGCTAACTAGTCAACCACCAAATAGTACAATTCAAAATTCACACAAAATATTTTATAAATGTCAATGTGAAGATTTTCTCCCATAATACTTATTCAATGTATAATGTATTAAATGAAAACAATGACAGTGAATACATTTTTTGCGGAACAATATGTATCCCTAAATGACTTTTTTAATCGATCTTTTGACATATTTATTGTAAATGTATTTATGAATGTATGCATGTACACACACACAAATTACTATTAATGTGATTTGCAATAAAAACATTGTTAAAAAAATAAATGTTGGCTATCTAGTGAAAAATCATGCATCTGCAACTACACTTTAAAAATGATTCAAACTGTTTTTTTCTTGTCCAAATCAAA
>NW_017832585.1:0-457 GCF_001891065.2 Hippocampus comes
ATATGTCTCGCAAAGCACGTTCATTCTTAGGTGCAGCATAAATCCTTGAGTTAATTCTTGACAATTGTTTACTCAAACTATTTACCTGTAGATTCAAATTGTTGGAAACGTTATTTAAACTCGATTGCATTCCTGTTCGCAAACCATCCAATTGTTGGTCTAACTTTAGAATAACAGGGTTCTTTTCATTGCTACTTTCCAACAATCGATTCCGCTCAGCAACTAGCTCATTATAGCGCTGTGCTGAATTGGCTATTCCTGGATCGGAGATACCAACATTGGTGGGAATAAAATCATAACCATCTTGGTCAGCAATCAAATCTTGCATGCTTTGGGCTATGTTCAACTGAATATTGGCATTCTGCAATTCTTGTTGTCCGGCGGCACTTTGATTAAAGGTCACATTCGACTGAGATCCCAAATCTGCAATACCCCTACTGGCCTTAAATTGTTCTTC
>NW_017832586.1:0-457 GCF_001891065.2 Hippocampus comes
ACTTTATAGTCTCATGAAAGTCACCGAGCGGTACAGTTATTGTTGGCCAAGGTTGAGTTTGAATGGCAAACTTGCTTTTCCACCAATCATTCTATCGGCGGAATGGAGATAAGTACAGTATTTGTAACATTATCATCACAGACCACTTTGTACTTGACATACATACGTTTGGTTTCTTCCCCTCGACCCCTCCAAAAACCCAGGCAAACCAAATGGCTTGACAACAAACCAAAAAAAACGTCTTTCTTTTATTGTTTACATCAACAAAATAACAGGAAAAATGTTCTACAAAAATGTACGTACGAGAAACGAAAACACACAGTGTGACAAATCTGCCCTTTGTTATGGTCTAGTTAGTTTCAGTACACGAGCAAAGAGATGAGTGCACTTTCAGGGAAAGGCAAATTATACTGAAAAGCTGATGATGAGCCCTTCGCTGACATGCTAACAAAGACAT
>NW_017832587.1:0-457 GCF_001891065.2 Hippocampus comes
GGAAGAAACCGAGGCCGGTGATTTCTGTCGATCATCATTGTCTTCACAATGAATTCATTCCACTGTACCTGAAATAGACTGTACAACGACGCGATGTTAAATATGCTCTCTCAAAAGGAAGATATGCTATTCGGCATTTTAGAAAGCTGCCTACTGTGTAATATCTGTGCGGAGGAAATGAAAACGACAATAAGTCAAGAGAGTGAACAGCGATTAGGCTGTCAGGCTGATATGGAATCGAGTCTCCTCAGGAGCCAATCGGGGGGAGGTCTATTTGGAGAGTTTGTGAGCACAGCAAATTTCGGGACGGCAGATGGTATTTGAGAAGGGGTGGTGTGCAATTTACAGTAAACATATTTTTTATTCATGGCAGGTCATGCAGACAAGAGCATGGCAATTTAATAACAGCACTCTAACAAACTGGCAGTACACGACTTAAGTGAGACAGAGTAACCTC
>NW_017832588.1:0-457 GCF_001891065.2 Hippocampus comes
TCACTCCTGCCCTCCAGAACCTTTGCTGGCTTCCTATCTTTTACTGCATGACATTCAAACTTCTCCTAAAGCTAAAGCTCTCCATAACCAGGCCCCCAACTACCTTAAAGACTTGCTCGATCTCTAAACCGCACCACATACCCTCTGTTCCTCTGACTATAACCTCCTGACCAGAGACCGTCCTTGGGGTGACCATTATGGCCATAACCAGAGAGCTGTCATCGAACACCAGAAACAATTATTTCTAGACCTGCACCAGGGTGGGAAGACTGAATCTGCAATAGGTAAGATAGCGTGGTATGAAGAAATCAACCGTGGAAGCAATTATTTGAAAATTGAAGACATCCAAGACCACTGATAATCACCCTCAATCTGGGACTCCATGCACGATCTCAGCCTGTGGAGTCAAAATGACCACAACAGTGACCAAAAATCCCAGAACCACACGGGGGTGGGG
>NW_017832589.1:0-457 GCF_001891065.2 Hippocampus comes
CCCACGACAAAAATGAGTTTGACACCCCTGATATAGATCATCTTGTAAATGAATTTTTTGGGGTGAGGGGTAGGCTTTTTGAACTGGATGGGCAATATAACCTGTGGTCATCAAAACTCACTTTTTTTTTTTAATCTCGACCGATAATTCTTAATCTCTATCTGCAATTGTACCCCAGGCAAATAACAGACACCTCACCTTAAAATGCTGGAGCTTATCCACTCCTACCACAAGAAAATATTTGTGCTGGCTGAGATGGTTACATAGGCAAAAGCTACCACAGTATGTGTGGCACACATAGCACAGCTCCCTGTTTCAAACGGACAATTATTTTTAGTTAGAAGAGAGAGCGAGAGAAGAGCTTTAGTTGTTTGGTATCTCCCCACACCCTCTGTGGACCTTCTTGTGAAGAGGAGAGGGGAATGTTGCCATGGAAACCATTTCAATCTGTAGCAGC
>NW_017832590.1:0-457 GCF_001891065.2 Hippocampus comes
TCACAGTCATTTCCTGAACCTTTTTCTCATGTAATTTGGGTTGGTACTCTACCAAAGAAGCTATTTCAGGGCGTGGACCTTTTGGGGGGAGGGGGAGTGGGGCATTTTAAAGATTTAGCTTGTTTTTGGTTTGATCTATTTTTCATGCACACGCTGACGTAATCCATGGATCGCTCTAGGAGGATTGGATCAACCCAGGGCGTGCAGTGCCTCGCACGATACCAGTATTACTCTGTTGAAATTGATAAAACCGACTTCTCCCTCTTTATTTTGGATGACCAGCGTTGGGTTTGATCTGTAGTTCTCCTTTTGCTGATACGTGACCAATAAACCAAATGAATTGTATAGGATAGACCAGGGGTGTCCAATTCATTTTGTCACGGCCCACATTGTAGTTACCGTTTCTCTTGAAGGGCCGTTATGACTGTGAAACCTCATAAAGAAGTTAAGAAGAATC
>NW_017832591.1:0-457 GCF_001891065.2 Hippocampus comes
AACCTCTCGCCCAGAGTCAGCTACAAATTTCTCATTTCAGTCAGTACCATTCGATGAACTAAAGGTGGGTGAGTCATTCAAAGGAGAAACTCAACTCAAACATCACAAATATCCAACCACAGTTTCAGTGAGAGATACCGCGAAAGAACGGAGACTGTGATAAGTCACACAGCCCACTGTTTGGCGCAAACACAGATTCTATCATCCTGTGTTAAACGGGCCACACGGCGAACATCAACCGGTCCAAATTTGTCGGAAAAACAATCATGCATGACAGGCAGTCATGCTGTGATGCTTTGCACGGCCTGCGCAAGAAAGCTGTTCAAGCTGTCACTCTTGTTGTGCAAAACTCCGCCTTCTACATCACGCTCACGAGACCAAACTTCAATTCAGGGATACACTTTCAACAAAGCGCCCACATTTCTCTCAAGTGGGAAAGTGAGGAGGGAGGGGGGGG
>NW_017832592.1:0-457 GCF_001891065.2 Hippocampus comes
CATTGTAATGATGGTGGCAGAGTAACAACCCCCCCTCACCCCCCCAAAAAAGAAACAAAAAAGAATGCCACGTATCCAAGCGATGTATTATTCAACATGCCTCACACAGTCTTTTTCTTCATGTTTAATGTGCGCCGTGCATCATCTGCGGAATGGTTCTTCAAGTTAAAAAATAAATAAATAAATAAATAAAATTGTCACTTGAAGAGGAAGTTGTCCTGGAATGGCATTGTTGTTAGTAAATATTTTAACGCCTTGATATCAAATGGCAACATTTATATCTTTCCCACTTCTTTGCATATGGAATGCGACATGCGAGTTTGCGTGCGGAGGCGAAAGGAGGAAATATCAAGGCCATGTCAAAATTGTTTCTTCTCGTTTTCTACCTTACTGGAAACTGTTACGTTTGGTGTGGCTCCATGTCATTTATTGATCAGCCCTGCTGTGATCAAACAGC
>NW_017832593.1:0-457 GCF_001891065.2 Hippocampus comes
TAGTGAGGTGGTTCTTATATACGGGAAGGCCTCGGACGATTATTTCCATGGGAAAGTGTCACCGCTTGAAAGCGAGCGCTCCTCTTGAACATCAAAACGTGCCGGCGTCTCTCTGAAGACGCCTTGGCAAACTTCAAAGTTTTTTCGCTTCGTTTACTTTCCGCCGAGCCGGCTGAAAGCCGGGTTGCATCACAAACCTGCTCGCTCTCGTTCACAGCTTGGCAGTAATGGCTCGCATCCATGTCGGGTGTCTGGGGAAGACGCTTGCTGAAGGAACAAACAAAACGAGAGGGTAGGTCATCGCAAACCTGCTCCTTTAATGACCCTCCTCTGACTGACTGGTTGCCGCATTTATCCTCATTAAAAATGAATCCTTTTTCCTCAAGGCGCTTTATTCCCTGCTCGGATCAGGACAAGACGACGTGTAGTCTTGTTGCAGTGCTTTTAATTTAAACGA
>NW_017832594.1:0-457 GCF_001891065.2 Hippocampus comes
CCCCGCAATAAACGAGGGATGACTGTATACCCAAGGCCAAACTTCAGTCTTTTCACTCTTTGTTCTACAGGTTTAACTTGGGCTTCCAAAAGCTGGGGCTGGCTCATTCATTGCTTCATCCACCCTTGCTTTTTCCCCCCTCTCCTTTCTGTGTCCAGATTATTGCACTGGTGTGCACCATTATCCTCTTGAAACAGATCAAGAAAGACTACACGGCCGCCTCCGCCCGCTACTGCGCTGCTTACTAGGTGGAGAGTTCCCATTTCATTCCCAACCAGCATAAAACCGTCATGGCCATCTTGACAGATTCAGTCCTTTGATATGCAAGTGCTTGCTCGGAATCACCACTTATCATGTCAAAATGGGATTTACGGTTCAGATGACATGAGGAAAGCCACACGGGCAGTTGAAGCACTGAGCTGTTTTAACCAGTTAAATGCTGTTTTGGGGATGGGGG
>NW_017832595.1:0-457 GCF_001891065.2 Hippocampus comes
AAAAAAAACACTCAAATTTCGATGGACTGTTTTGTAAAGGACCTCCAGTCAACTCAGAAGACCACCGAGTAGCCAAGTCAACCGAACGTGACTAGGCCAAGCTAACAAAGCCGCAGAGGAGACACAGTTTCATCAGCCTCAAATGAAAAATGCCTCGAGGGAAAAAGTCAAACAAATACTCTGCCTTGATTTGTTTTACATCTACAAGAAATGAGTAAGACATTGCCCTCTCCCCTACGTGGGTCATTAGCTGGATGATTGGCTTGTCAAGGAGTGAGGAAAAGGCTCCCAAATAAATCTGTTGCTGCGCGAGATGATAAACGCATGACATAACATCGCCAGCATGGCGCAAGTCACCCTCTTCCCCTCACCCCCGAGGACAAACTTGTTTATGTGATCTGGAGGGCCCCGCGGCTATTGACTTAGCTGGGCCTCCCCTGCAGAGCCCTGTGAAGAA
>NW_017832596.1:0-457 GCF_001891065.2 Hippocampus comes
TGCCAAAACTTCAGCTCTGGATGATCCAAGGGCTTGCCCTTTGGGACGGCTCTGGCCTGCCAAAATAGTGTCATTCCAAGGGGGTAAAAAAAAGATTCATCTGTCCCTGCCTTTCGCCACAAGAGAAGAAAGTTGCACAACAGGATGTTAGGAGACAAATGTACTGAATAAGCTGTTAATGACTTGCAAAAAAAATGGAAATAACACATTTATCTGTTTTCGCTCACAAGGTTGATTGATCTTTTGCCGGGCAGTGTCGTGCTCTCTAAAGCCCCGACTCCGACAGGAATGCGCATACTGCTTTCCTCTGTTGGAGTTCGTTCCATTTCCTGTCCGGTGGGTGGTTGTCATCACTGGTGCCATCGGATGCTCATTGATCTGAAGTCTCACGTGATCCGCTCTGAGTCTCGTGAGATTTGCTGAGGTGTCGTGTGAGGTCACGCACTGTTTTTTTTTT
>NW_017832597.1:0-457 GCF_001891065.2 Hippocampus comes
TGCGGGCGGCGGTTTTCTTGAGGAAGGCCTTGATCTGGTTGATCGCCTTCTCGATTGGATTGAAGTCCGGCGAATAGGCCGGCAGGAACAGGAGCGTTGCCCCTGCAGCCTCAATGGCCTGTCTGGCTCCGACAACCTTGTGGGCTGGTAGGTTGTCCATGATGACGATATCTCCGGGCAACAGGCAGGGTGCCAGCAGAGTGCGCACGTAGGCCTGGAACATCTCACCATCCATAGCCCCATCCATGATCATCGGGGCAATGACACCTTCGGTGCTGAGGCCTGCAACCAGGGTTGTGGTTTTCCAGTGGCCATGGGGAATGGCCGCCCGGCAGCGCTCGCCTCTCCTGGAGCGGCCATAAAGGCGCGCCATCTTGGTGTTGGTGCCGCACTCATCCAGGAAGATCAGCCGCTCCGGCTCCAGTTCCAATTGCCCATCAAACCAGGCCTCGCGGGC
>NW_017832598.1:0-457 GCF_001891065.2 Hippocampus comes
CCGGAGTACCCGGAGAAAACCCACACAGGTTTCTAATCGGGGATTATCGATGGTAGTTTCACAAGCCTATCTGTGGTTTTCCCCATTCATGTGTTGGCATTAAGTCAGCAGACTTTCTGCAACAACATATGGTTTGGTACAAGGTGAAATTATCTTTATCTTCAGTATTACAGTGAACTTTAGCCACGAAGCAAGTCCGTAGCCCTTCAAAAGTATTGGAACGGTCAATTTCTTTGTTTTTGTTGTACAGCGAAGACATTTGGGTTTCAAATCAAAAGATGAATATGAGACAAAACCTTTCCAGCTTTTCTTTCATGGTATTCACATCTAGATGTGTTCAACAACTCAGGACAGAGACTCTTTTGTTTGAAGCCACCCACTTTTCAAGTGAGGAAAAGTATTGGAATGCACATTGTTAAATGAACTTGATGATGAATGAATTCAGAATTCTACATAA
>NW_017832599.1:0-458 GCF_001891065.2 Hippocampus comes
TATATATATATATATATATATATATATATGTGAGCATCACATAACTGGGCTCCATATATTAGTCTAAAAACCCTGCACTCCACCAGCACAAGCTGAGCTCTTAGGTCCACTAACCAGAATCTTCTCAGTGTCTCTTGGACATGTCTTAAGAGATTGCGCTTTCCAGTTGGCAGCACCTAATCTTTGGAATAGTTTGTCTGAGGTATCTGGACTCTGCAGACCTCAAAAAAGCAGCTCAGACCCATACCTTCATTCACATTTTTCAACACCCGACGTCTGCCTCCGCTCAAGTGGTTTTAAATTAATCTTCATTTAAAAAGCACATTTCTGAATAAAATTGTCATACAATGTGCTCAATGTGTTTCATTGTATGACAAGAACTTTTGGGGCCATGCATCCAGTACAAGTTGTGCATGTTTTAAAGGCTATTTTAAAGATTAACTATTCAAATGAGCGAA
>NW_017832600.1:0-458 GCF_001891065.2 Hippocampus comes
AAATCCAAATAAACCTTCCAAACATTGAAGTCACACTTTCTGTGGCGGGGGTGGAATCCTGGAAAAAAAAAGAAAAAAGAAAAAGGGCCATATGCAGAAATCCAATGTGAAGCATGCAGGCGGGGCTCAAGCTTTCACGTTGGACTAAAAAAACCTCCGCTTGCTCTCCTGCTCCTGTTTTCAAGTTGGAAACTGCTCACTGTGGTTTGCTGTTTGGGTAAGTCTCCTGCTTGGTCCGTTGCGATGCTTTTTGACTGCTTTCTAAAGGTTATTGACTCAAACTTGTGCCATCTCATTGGCCTTGTACTTCCAATTTCCAGCTCCTTTCGGTTGTCATATGCATATTTAATTGACACTCAAGTTACCCGTTATTGACCGTTTAAGTCATGACAAAGACAAATAGTGTCAGGAGTGTTGAATTTAAAAATAGCCAAAATGACAAAAAAAAAAAAAAAAAA
>NW_017832602.1:0-458 GCF_001891065.2 Hippocampus comes
AACAAGGTCAACAAGAATGTGGTCAGAAACGCAAAAAAATTGTAAAGTGCCCCTTTTCCACAGCACGGTGTCCGACTTGGCTGGACACGGTTTTACCCGCCATTGCCGCTCCCTTTTGCATTGGCAAAAGTTGATATCACACTTTCTAGTACCAGCCAGGTTTCTAAGCATGTTGAGACAATATCATATTGCCAACATAAACCTCTGCCGGCAGCTGATTGGTCGAACACATTACTGACTCTTTGCATGGTTTGAGGATACACAGACCGAAATGCAAATATAGACAAACATGCTTACAGTAGCTAACCCCATTAGGGTATCCGAGCCCTGGGCCTCCTCTTGAAGGCAGTTTGTCTCCCTTTCATAGCCATAAGCCAAATAAATACTGAAGACACTTGTTCTCTTTGTTCATTAGTCTCCATTCTGGTATTGGTATTAATATGAGTTGGGGGTTTAAC
>NW_017832603.1:0-458 GCF_001891065.2 Hippocampus comes
AACTTTTCATTTGTCTGTCACTACCTGCAATGTATTGATATGTGGATGTCATCTTCTTGATATTCTCCAGCGTTTCCTCAAAGATGATGGACATAAACAACCCACAGTGACCTTTGTTTTGTTGTCCAACACCCCCCACC
Organism: Hippocampus comes; assembly: GCF_001891065.2. NCBI lineage: Eukaryota > Metazoa > Chordata > Actinopteri > Syngnathiformes > Syngnathidae > Hippocampus > Hippocampus comes. The sequence continues at coordinate 141 of NW_017832603.1, forward strand.
TGCAACACAAAAACATAATCATAACAATTGTAATCTGTCTTTGGTGGGAAAGGATATCACTCACATTAATGGCTTTATTATCACCAAATCCCAGTGTTGACGCACCGTTGCCTGAGAAAACGCTCAGGATGTGATGGCAAACGTTAGCAGCTGGTTGGAATAATGGTAAATAGATATCAGCAGCTGTGACGGAACAAGTCTACAAATAGAGCCGCGCCGGAGCTCTCTACCTCTCTCTCTTTCTCTGCGAGGTCTAAACTGTGTGAAAGAAAAGACAAATAATAACAATCACAGCCTCCTTCCTTTTTTTCCTTTTTT
>NW_017832604.1:0-458 GCF_001891065.2 Hippocampus comes
AACTTTTGACACCCAAGGCTCATTTTTTGGACGGGTGTGTCAAATAAATGCCTTTACTCATCTTGTAATTCCCACTAGACTCTGTTTACAAGGGGTGTACCGGTACAGTATGTTAATGCTTCTCTTGATGCTTTTGTTTTTGGTCATTAATCCTGACCTACACCCACTTTAAGGGTCGAAATCTGGGATTCTTAGCCAGCCAGTTGGTATCGTCCAGACAGAATAAACCCGGTTACCTCCACCCAACCTTGATGGGTCACACACACCGACAGAACAATTCCCAGAGAGTCCGAGAGAGAGAGAGAGCGAGTCAAGGGCAAACCTGTTGATCTGAGCTACAGTGAGACCTGTAGCAGAACGCAACTAAGAGATTGTGATGACGCATTAGACGGTGATGGGAGGGGGGGAGGGAGGAGGGGGGGAGTGTCTGTGGAGTTGCAGAGGGTCCGGGAGGAAGG
>NW_017832605.1:0-458 GCF_001891065.2 Hippocampus comes
CGGCACTTTCAAACTGGGAGCAGGTCCTCTATTTGACTGAGCCCGAGACCTGGACGGCAGCTGCCATGTATCAAGCGACGAGGTCAGTTCTCTGCATGACACGAATGAGGATTTTATCAGAATGACAGTCTTCAGTACGTTGATTTGCTTTTGTTGCAGAATCTTCTCCTCCAATCTGAAAGAGCGAATGGCCCAGAGATTTTACAACTTGGTGTTGTTGCCCAGAGTTCGGGATGATATCGTTGAGTACAAAAAACTCAATTTTCATCTTTATAGTGCTCTGAAGAAGGCTTTGTTCAAACCAGGGGCGTGGTTTAAAGGTGAGACGTTTGCTCAAGGCCAAGCTAACGACATCCCATACTGAGGTGTTTCAAAAATTCAGTCTTTCCAGAGTGAATAGTCATCAGTTTTATTCATGCAACCTGAGAGATATTCATTTAATAATATGTTTATTATTG
>NW_017832606.1:0-458 GCF_001891065.2 Hippocampus comes
AACGATTGGCTGGAAAAAGGCTCATTCCATCCTACAATGGCGCATGAAGGCGCAAATGCCCCGTTACACCCAAAATACATGGTACTTACATTTACAGACACATTTCACACAGCCACCGTGGACATTTTGATGGAACACTGCTGGTTAATGAAACAAAAGTAAGGCAAACAAAAACAAGCAAATAAAATGGTTCATCAAACAGGTGTACAATTTATCAGCACTGTGGCAGTATTTTATAAGAATATTTTTGACATGTAGATGCTCCAGATTTATCCATAATGGGAGATAACATCAAATTTTGTCAGTAACTAATCATGTGCAAGGGTGCCCATATTTTTATTTCCAAAAAAGAGGACACTCAGTCCAGGTGCTTAAATGATACTCAAAAGTTTGCTCAAAGATGCCTTTTAGCAGCAATATATTTAAGGTATGGCTTCTCTGAATGCGTAGAAAATAAA
>NW_017832607.1:0-458 GCF_001891065.2 Hippocampus comes
GAAAATGGATGGATAGATGGATATTTATTTCAATAAAATTTTGCAAGCTTAATGCAAAAAGGAAATGCAAAATGTCAAAGTGAATGATGAATAACAAATGAATGACAGCATTGTTGCAGTGTTGTAACCCTTTAAATCATGGATATTAGACAGACTTCATCGCAACACAGTACACACCGGTATTTTCTAAGCTTTGAGAAAAATGCCAACGACTTCTGTCACTTTCTGAGATAGTTGTCAAACTCTTCATCATGTGTGTCTCTGTCTGTATTACAATGACCCCAAGTGGCCAAGGCACGCAAACCGGAAGAAGCAGAACCATGGTCACTAAGTTCAAGCAAAAACACATGGCAGAAATGATGTCATTGCTGTATCTTTGTATAAAGTACAATATTAGAGACTGCTATTTGGCTTATAAAAATCTATATAAAAATGTAGTTTTGTTTTGTTTTGTTTTG
>NW_017832608.1:0-458 GCF_001891065.2 Hippocampus comes
ATACAGGAAGTCTGAAATTTAGGTGTAAAGCAGCCATATTAGGGATGCATAAACACCAGCAAAAACAACATTCTAAGAATATATACAGCACCTTGGTCAAATCATAGATCCTCAAAAGGTCATTCTGGGCCTTCCCGGCATACACCCGCTCCCGTTCGCGAGCTACATCCACATCCTCTTCTTCCTCGGATGACGACTTGGTTGAAATAAACCTGGTAAAGGTGGCAAAAACATGTCAACTCTTGCTTGGTGGACGGACACCTGGCAAGTTTTCACCTGGGTTTACAGAAGAACTTGTATTGAATGAGAAGAGTGACGGCAAACATGACAGCTCCTTGGATGGACATGGCGCACAGATTCTTGCCCACCATCTCCCAGCTAAGCGGCTCCTTGAAGCGATCCTCGCCTATGAGTAGGAAGAGAAAAAATATGGATAGTAAACAGTGCAGAAAAAGGAT
>NW_017832609.1:0-458 GCF_001891065.2 Hippocampus comes
ACCATCGCCTCATTTCCCCCAAATATTCCCTCTCTCCCTCCGCCCCGCCTTCCTTCCCTGTCAATCGATCTCCTCGCATCTCTGGTAGTAGGCACAGATCAGTGGCTCAAGCCACCGCTTTATTTTTATACGAGCAAGAAAAAAAAGGCATTTTCTGCAAAATGTCAATCAAAACTGAGCTTCATTGTCTTTGTAAAGGCATCATTTTTTTTAAATGCAGCTTTTGAATGAGATATCATAAGGTGTTGTGCGGGTGCACCTAATTCTGTGACCAGTGATGACATTTTACGGGCACCCAGAGTTGCTATCACTCGCGGCATTCATCTCACCTCCACTTTAATCCAGCCATTACTATTGGTGATGAGATAAACAGATGACTTGCGAGAAGGCAATTTTCTTCAAAGCGCCGACTTACTGTATTTTGCTCCCGTGCGCGCGCGCGTCTGTCTCTGTAATAA
>NW_017832610.1:0-458 GCF_001891065.2 Hippocampus comes
TTGCTGCAGTGGGCGAGCGGATGGCGGTGGCAGGTAAGAGGAGATATGATGATTGGCAGGCGGATGGGGGGGAGTGACGGGGGGGTGGGGGGGGGTACACACTTGTCCAGTGTCACTCTTTACACCCACTTGTAGTATAGCATCAACATTGGGCTTCAGTTAAGAGGTGACCGTGCACGGTGTGGCCTGGACGTGTTGGGTTTTGCTGCATAGACATATTCCGACTGCAGTCCCTTCATATGCGAGCAACTACTTGTTTTTAAGCCAATGGGGATGCACCACCACAACTTGTGCAGCACGGCTGCAATGTGTTTTAAGCCCCATTTAGCTCTGCGGAGGTGCCACTATAAGAGGAACACTAACACTCTGAGCTACATTAAGCACCACGAGTGAGCATAGTGGGTGGTATTTACCACAGTTGCCAAAAAGGTTCTTCTACGTTTGAGCACTTACTTCGC
>NW_017832611.1:0-458 GCF_001891065.2 Hippocampus comes
TCATCAGTCTGTGTTCACATAGAAACACACACGGTTGGCTCGTGGCCTTGATACATACTCGCACACAAGCACACACATGCGCTCTCCCTGCTGGATTATGACATGTTATTAATTGCCACCATTATCAGGGACAGCTTGCTCAAGAACTTGGCCCTTCTCTGTGGGGCATTAGGCCTGGCGTTGCAGAATTGGGGGTGGGGGGGATGAGAAAAGAAGAAACAGACACAGAGCTCGGAAAAGGGCACATTGAGTGATGGCGAGAAAGAAGGAGAGACAGAGGCAGTGTAGGTGTAATGCGTCAAATGTGCGATGCGATACTCCACCCAAAAGGGATTGTGGGATTGTGAATAATTTATTAGAAAACGTTTTTCTTGGTCATCTTCACAGACCTACAAATCTTCCCTGATCTCTCCGTAGGTAGGTTTGGACAGAATATTGTGTATGTGCGTGTGTCTGAG
>NW_017832612.1:0-458 GCF_001891065.2 Hippocampus comes
AGATGTACAATCTCAGGATCATCTTCTATTACGAGTACTTTTTTCATCTTAGGCGAAATAAAGGGTAAAATCTCACGGAAAGTTCACATCAACCTTCCGACAATGGCTTTAATTGTCGAAAAAAAAATATTTGCTTGCAAAAACTTTCATGAAATAAAGTTAGATAATTGAAAATCAAATTATTATAAAATTTGATCTTTACGTGATGTTTTTGCAATACCCTGTAGGTTACTTTGCTCAAGATTTAGAGAGTGGGACACTGGGAACAACCCCTTTTTGAACGCTATTGAGTTAGGGATCCCATGCAGCTCCCATTATTGACGCAAGACAACATTATACATTGTTGGGAAAGACTAAGCTATGAACCAGAAAATACGTGTTGTTAATTAATCAGTGTGTTTTGTTTAATTGTCCCAAAAACGCTCGTCTGCCCAGGTGGATGGGCGTTTTTAATATTG
>NW_017832613.1:0-458 GCF_001891065.2 Hippocampus comes
AAAAAAAAAACGCAAAAGCACTCCTCCCTGGAGATGATACAAGGCTCGAAATATTTCAAGAACTTCATTTCAGGAGCACGTTTTTAATTTGGAGGACCTATTCTTTCTTTGCCGGTTACTCCCAGGGGCTCGAAGCACGGATTTGATTAAAAAATATGACAACGTAACAGGGGCGTTAAACGTAGGGCTGCAGCGATCGAATATTTTAGACCGAGAATAAGCTCTTGAATACTGCATGGAATAATCAGGTATTCCGCTGAACTAAACGTGATTATTTTTGCTTGTATAAAGAGCAAATATGAATCCAAAAAGAGAAAATAGGCACTTATAAACGGATGACCAATTGCACAGTTGTTAAACTACAGAAAGCCATTGAGCATTTATCCAGAATAAGAATCATTCACAATTAGCTTCCATTGAAAAAAAGAAAAAAAGATAACGTGGACCAGGACACAAGT
>NW_017832614.1:0-458 GCF_001891065.2 Hippocampus comes
GACCCGCCTTCCCTGAGTCTCTCATTACATAACAGGTAGGGAAACAAACAATTACCAATTACATCACTCCACAAAAGTTTCAGGTCTCTATGGAAAAGTAAGGAAGTATCTTGGAGTGTTTGTATTCATGTGATGATGACTCATTGGTCAAAATCAAAACAGACAAGTCTTCATTTATTTAGCATATGTGAACTGCTCGGCCTCATTACGTGTCACTGAACTCCTGAAGGATGCTCATGCTGCTACTAAGGAAAGCGTGAGAAACACAAGAGGCACTCGTGCATACTTCTCTCCTGATGCCCTGATTCTGCTCTGTCTTCAGGAAATTGAGCAGCACCTCGAGAAGGGAAGGGTATTTTCGGTAGGGCTCCACCACATAACCTGTGCTGGCCACCTGTTGGCCTAAAGTCCACAGCGCCACCTGGTGGAAATTCAGATGCAGATTTAATAAATGTGTT
>NW_017832615.1:0-458 GCF_001891065.2 Hippocampus comes
CAATATTTTCTGAATCAATCTGGTAGAGCTTGATTTTTTTGCCCTCTTTTTCTGAAAGTATCTTGGCAATTTCTATTTGATTTTTCGAAGAATCAATTCCACAAAAATCAATAGTTGGCCTATACATTGCTCTTGGTAATACGCCTGTTCCTGTTCCTAGATCAAGAATTTTTTGGCCAGGAACACCAATTTCCAATTCAACCAGTTTTTTGTATAGACTTTTTGGGTAAATATCTCTGTATTTAGCATAGTCATTACTTGTTTTTCCCCAGTCAAACGATTTTCCGCTATCTATTTCTTTCTTGATAATTGATTTACCTTCTTATTAATTAAGATGCTTGATTTTGACGCCTTTGGTACGACATTCAAACCCCAAACTGCCGTAAGTGATGGTCCAAATGCTTATACCCCATTTGCCCCCATTGTTGTGGGGTCATTTTGCCAAATAAGGGATGCGG
>NW_017832616.1:0-458 GCF_001891065.2 Hippocampus comes
TGAGAAGGCAACGCCTCGGTTCATGAAGATTTGTCCGTTCGATGGAATCGATTGCGGAAGGCCCAACACAAGTACAGCAATCACGTCGGTTTTTATTTCCAGAGGTCGAACGCCGGGCTTGTCAATTGTGCCCTGAGGCGTGAGTGCATACTCGTCCGTGTTGGTCACGTCATCACGCTGCAGCTCTGGAGAGGCAGCGAGCGAATGAGGGGGAGACTTGATGCCACGACTCAAGCCAAGTAGCAGAAACGAGTACTCGGTCTTTGTCCTCCAAGAAGAACTTGGCTGTCCTACTCTCCAATAGCCCAGCCAGAAACAATCCCCCCCCCCTCCATGAGCCCTCACCCCTGTTGTCAAGGGCAACAGCCGAGTCTCCATTTGGACCAGGCTTGATGGACCCGATTTCTGCTTCTTTTTGTTTTTCCCCAACTTCCTTTAAATCAAATCTTTTTTTTTTT
>NW_017832617.1:0-458 GCF_001891065.2 Hippocampus comes
ATCAAATTGAGAACTGGTCGTAGTATTACCTAATGTTTCATTGTAGCCAGAAAAAGACAAAACATGAGAAACACGTTCCAGTATGATGTACGTTTTTGTAACTGCTAGTGGAAGGAACGCAGGTAGGGCTGCCCAATCATTTATCGAACCAATTTCTATCTCAATCCCATCCATCCATTTCCAGGTCCATCCAGGCCATTTTCCGACTGGCCGGATGCCAAAAGGGGGCGTTTGCATCATGCAGCCGGGAGGGGCGGGTCCAGTGGTGGGTGTGTGTCTCTCAGCTGATGCGCGTATCAACCGAGCGACTCCATCATCAGCATCCGACGCGGTCGACGACGGCATCCCGAGCTGCACCGACGCGCGGCCGCATCGCACGATGATCGGGGCCTGCAGGACGCGACACTGACAGCGGAACAACAACACGGAGTGCGCCTTCCGCACGCTGCAGAAAAAAA
>NW_017832618.1:0-458 GCF_001891065.2 Hippocampus comes
AAACAGTCAGGATCACACATGCCGGATCGGTCGAGGCCCGGAAAAACAACGACCGCGCTACCCACTGATTTGCCCCAGGGTGGGGACGACAAGTTTACTACTGGGACAAGAACACCATCAAGTCATCACAGCCTCCCAAGGAGTGATACCATCATTGGTACATGGAATGTCCGCACACTGTATGCCTGTGGGAAAGTGAAAGAGCTGACCCATGAACTAGACAGATACAGGTGGGACGTCTTGGGACTGGCTGAGGTCAGGTGGACCAGCTGTGGTGAGACCACCACAGAAGAAGGCCACAAGATATGGTATAGTGGAGAGGAATCTAGACACCAACATGGAGTTGGCTTTATTGTCAACAAGAGCAAAATTAACTCAGTCATCAGCTGCACGCCTATATCCAGCAGGCTCATCAGCATCCGTATCGCTGCGCGGCCCATGAATATTACCATCATACA
>NW_017832619.1:0-458 GCF_001891065.2 Hippocampus comes
CTTCTGTCTCAATACGAAAAGCCCGGCTCCGGCTCATGCAAATTCCGAGCTTTCGACGCCATGACGACCAGAAAAGAAGCCACCCGTCCTGGCAACATTTTTTCTTGTTGTGGTTTTTGTTTAAAAGGGGCCCGAATTGAAGTGTCCCCAAGTTACCGTGAGCCGTTCTTCAGGATGACATCTTCCCTCCAGCACAACGGCGATCCGTTTTTTTTTCTTTTATGAAAGAGGAGCTCCTTTGGCGGCTCTCATGATGACCCGTGAGTCAGACGTCCGGTTGACTCGAACCCCGCCTCTCCCCGCGCGGCCGTCACAGACGCCTTTCGCGACATTGTCCGAAAATCGCTCGCCGCGCGCAGCGCCCGGCAAACGGCCAAGCAGCCGCGGTTATCGCGAGGCGGACTCCGCAACGGCCCGCCGCCCTCCCTCGGCGATGCCGATTCATTTGCATCCGGCGC
>NW_017832620.1:0-458 GCF_001891065.2 Hippocampus comes
CTGCTCGAAGGGAAGACGATACTCATTTTGGAAGATTTGAACTTGAAATCAAACAAAGTCTCGGAATGATTAATCAATGATTAAAAGACTTACTGATGATTTAGATCATTGATTAGCGCCCGATCAATCGTTGCACCTCCAACGCATGCTATTGCACCCTTGAGGAGGCCATATCTCTCCAAATGCGGTTACACGGGGCTCTTCCGAGGAAATTGTCATTGTGAAATTGAAGATGTTGAATTTCAAATCTTGAACCTTCGACATTGAAATGCAATTTTACATCCCACAAAGTATAATGTAATTTTCGAGATGCTTATCGTGATCTTTGCTTTCCTCTGTGACATTTAATGCCCCCTCTCCCGCCCCCTTAATTCTTCAGGGTCTTTTTGTTGCTGCATGCTCATTGAACGTCACAGTCTTGGGGTGCACGTCTGACCTCCCAAATTAAAAAAAAAAAA
>NW_017832621.1:0-458 GCF_001891065.2 Hippocampus comes
TCGGTAAAACATAAGCATCCTTTTATTGTATTTTTCCCCGCACGCCCACATAACCATACGCCGCTGCCCAATTTCGTTCATCGCGTGGTTTACTGTATATGTGAGGTGAGAGGTGTTGTCACACTTTTTGTACATGCATCCATTCGAAAACCCCTCGTTTCGGTGGTGATTTATGGTCCGCTCGTCTCCCGTCCCGCCTTGCCATTTGTCTTCCTCCTCTGCTCCGAGTAGACGTTCTCGAAGCCCGAACAAAGGTCAGCGCACAAAGTGCGGCCCTCGCAGATGAACGTGTGAGACAATGTCGCCAACCCCGTCACCGAGGCGCCGTTAACCGCAGGCAACGTGACGCATCGTCGCAGCTCGCCGTCTCATACTCGAGCCGCCTCTCCGGAGCCTCCGGTCTCACTACGTTGTCAGGTGTTGTCGGCCCTCGGCGGAATGCCTCTTTCCTCTCTCTC
>NW_017832623.1:0-458 GCF_001891065.2 Hippocampus comes
CCCCACCCCACCCTCCTAAATCAACGAACCACTGTCCCAGCCGGTGCGAATTCGGGGCCCTGGTGTTGCATTGTTCCAGAGGACAGTTGGAAGTACCAAACAGGTTCCAGCCCATCATTGCCGACTTGTGAGCGTCTGAAGCCACGCTGATACGTTTCGTAAGCCGATTGGCCGGGAGCGTTAAATGGAATTTCTGGCTTTCAAGCCGCGGTCAAATGCATTTCTTGGTTTTTGACGCCGCCAAGAATGCTGGCCAAGGTGCCCTTTGGCGAATGCCTGTCTCAGGCCTTGCCGCACAGCAAAGCGACGCGAACGAGAGCAACTCAACTGGGCAGTTGTCAAGAAAACACAGTCCGTGGGTCTTTACCAAGCTTTTAAAGCTCCACATACAATCTAATGTACTGTATTCGAATTTTTTTTGAACCACAAAAACATGGCACGATTGTCAAGGAAGAAGC
>NW_017832625.1:0-458 GCF_001891065.2 Hippocampus comes
GAGAAACTGCTTTTGCCCACAGTGGAGTCACTTATTATCTCTGGTATAATATTTGGTATCGTCATTTGATTTTCTCAGAAAATCTGACTTTATCTCAACTGTACTGTCGTGGAATACAAGTTAGGCTGCCGCTATAGTTACCGTATGTACCGTACTGTTGTCTTCTGTATTTGATTAGTCAGATCAGTGGTTTTGTGACCGAAACTCAAATATGGATGACATCCAAAGGAATCAGCTCAAGTTCTCACTTTGGAGATGCTGCCAAGGAAAAAATGTTCTCATTCTCTTTTTGCCTCTTGTTTCAGTCTGCAGTGTGGAAAGAATTGTTACTTGCTACTATCGGGGAACAGTTTGCAGACTACTGTGCCTCAGGTACTGTGCTCTACTTTTTTTCACGTCATAATGCCGATGTTGATTCTTATTTGTTTACTGCTACATTGACTGACTTGTCTCCCCCC
>NW_017832626.1:0-459 GCF_001891065.2 Hippocampus comes
AAAAAAAAAAAAAAAAAGCTTTTGGAAGGTAATTTAACAGCTGCATGTTGAACTCAACTGTATTTCTAGAGCACTTTAAAACGAATGCCATACACTCGAAAAATATTCAGATGAAGAAAGAAAATGGTTGCCTGCTAATTGACCGTGCGCACCACTTCATTTGCTTCGGCCAAAATGCTGTAAGAACAGCAACAATATGGAACTGGCAACGTCCAGAAATACTCCAAAATCGTAACGTTTGGAAGTGCCATAATTGTTGAGATCGAAACAATTGAAATGCCTGGCTAAAATGAAAAAAATAAGATTATATAACAAATGTCTCCAAGTTAACCATGTCTACAGTGTTAATATATTTCTTAAATGGCTCAACACACATACTATTAAATATGTATGACATATTATGTGTGGGTTATATCTGTATGTTTGCAGTCAATTTTTCCGTTTTAGAGACGGGAACGT
>NW_017832627.1:0-459 GCF_001891065.2 Hippocampus comes
CCCCCAAATGTGTTTACTTGGGCATACTCCTTGTGTACATTTATGCTGATATTCAAATTATTTATATTGTTAAAAAAATGCATATTTTTCTTATCTTATTTCAGTGGCCATTCTTTCTTCAATGGAAGAGCATCAACTATTCATATAAAATATTAATCCAACATAAACAGTAAAGATGATTGCTGATTTTACTTTTTTGTTTTGGCTTTCCACAATCACTTCAAACTCCATCAGCTTTGGGAAAGACAAAGGATAGACATCCTATTCCTCAAAATAAGAAAGTCCCATATGGGTATGGGTCTGACAGCATTGGCTTATGGCTTAAGAATAGCAAAATGTGTTAAAATATTAACCTGCTTCCACCTCATTAAAGCCCTCTATGAGATAAAAACCCTTCTGTGAGGGAAATCCCAGTTGTGATGCACATCAGGCTAAAGCACCAGCAGGATGTTCCCCCCC
>NW_017832628.1:0-459 GCF_001891065.2 Hippocampus comes
AATGGGAATACTTACTAATGAGTATTTATGGGAATATGGTGGACACTGGCCGAGCAGCAAACATCTCTGACAGAGGAGTCAAAAGAATTGTAGGAATGTTGCTTCAAATCTTAATCCTTCCTGCCTTCTTTTTGCATTGAATCCATCCATCCATACAGGTCGATGTGAATCATAGCCTGCCCCCGCTCTTATCGGTCACCAACCGATACCTATTTCTTTGAAAAGCATCATTTTGGCTCACTAGCTTGGAGGTACGCATATAGCACATGTGTACAAAGAGCATATGCGTGTGTTTCAGGCACCCGAAAATGTGGCGGTGATGGTATAAAAGCGATGGATGAGCTGGGTCCCAGTAAAAGGCAGACTGCATTATTGTCATCAGGCAAAGGAGTGCCAGCACCCCTCAGACCGCTCTTTTTTTCCCCTTCTCCATTTAAAACGAATTCGACATTACTGTAC
>NW_017832629.1:0-459 GCF_001891065.2 Hippocampus comes
AACTTCGAGCAATGTGTCACAAATGACATTAAAAGTAAAATATCACCTTATTTAGAGCCCGGCTGTGTAATTTCCTGTGCAAGCTGCAATATATTCAAGTCATTAAGCTGTGACTTACGTAAAACAATAGCAACCATCGGCCGGGAAGCATATTGTCTGTGTTCACACTCACAACGGTGCAAACGCCCATTTCTAACGGTGCGTGTATACGTAAAAAGTTTCTTACTTTGTGCTAAACTTGCGCTGGGCACAAAACAGAAACGAAAATATGATGAAGGTTCATTAATCATACGCCAGTCATTTTGATTGATACTAATTTAACACTCCATTTTTTTCAGATGGTGAATTTTGAGGTTTGATTAAGCCATAAGCTGTCATTATTAAAAAAAAAAAAAAAAGGTTCAAATAGAGACGCCTCGCATGTCACTGGGCCTCATTTTAGCCCGCGCCCGCCCACCC
>NW_017832630.1:0-459 GCF_001891065.2 Hippocampus comes
AATTGTTCAGAATGAGACAAAGAGCTAAGTCTCTGAACTGTTATTTGTGACATCTTTATTACCATGGTGACAAGTACAGGATATACCCTCAACGGTAAGTACATTATTCAGGTTGACTGTAAATTTGACTTGGAGGAGACATGAGGCACTGTGTGACATACGGACCTTGTTGTACTTGTAAGTGGCGACGATTTGAGTCAAATGGGTGAAAAACATGTCAGACGGGACTTCAAAGCAAAGAATGTTGTGTTTTCATCTTTTGCCGTCTTCAATTTCATCTGAACACGTCCAAAACTTCAAGTTGTAGAATAGTTCCAATTTTTATTAAATGTTTATGTTGCCTTAGATCTTATTCCTAGTCAGCTGGTCAAAGCTTGAAAACGCACAGCATCTCATATGGTAAAATGTGAGCTGTCGCCCAAGTGAAGTTGTATAAAGGCTGCTCATGCCTTTTTTTTT
>NW_017832631.1:0-459 GCF_001891065.2 Hippocampus comes
CACAAAGGGCGGCGGAACAACAGGCCACTGCGGAACAACAACGGGTTCCACTGAAGATAAAGTGCCCGTGGCTTTTGATGATGCTCATCTGATCGAGGCTCCGTTCGGAGAGTACACGCCGTTCGTTGAATTTGATATAAAATCATCGTATTCAGCTGGCATAAAGTGACCGCATTGGGCAAATGGGGCACTCTTGGTCACCGATCTTGATCTGACAAGCTACTTCGAAGAAAGTGGCAGCCACGTTTTGCTCTCAAATTGACTTTCATTTTCTTTGGGTGCGAGTGGCCTTTCCAATCAAGCCTTGAGCTTTTCCACAAGTGCTTGTGCGTTCACACTCGCGCGCACACGATAAATCGCAGGCACTTGGGAAAGTGTTTCCACTGACTAAGTCCGCCATTGATGGTTTTCTGTGACCCATTCCAGCTGCCGAATGCAGACAAAGTCATTTAGACAGAC
>NW_017832632.1:0-459 GCF_001891065.2 Hippocampus comes
AATAAAGGTTTTCTTCTTCTTCCGTCAATGCAAAAATAGTATGAACGCTAATTGCTATATTAGAAGAAAATTGGATACTTTCCAACCCAATGTCACTGAAAGTGAAGACAAAACTTGCAAAAACCAAAATCTGAGTGGAAATAGTACAGAAATGTTAGAATTAAAGACAAAAATACCCTTTGGATCTCATCATACTAGCATAATGTAGTACTGCAAAAAAAGTAACACAAAACGTGTATGAACAGCATTGCACGATTGTTTCAAAACTATTCGATAAAAATCCATCAGAATACGTCATTTTAGAAGAAATGTATGCGTCAGACTCTGTGACGTGAAAATACAACGGCCCCCCGCCGAAACAAATCAAACCCTTATCTCAAGGCACCACTGAATTCAAATTTCTTGAGGTCGCACCTGTATTTTGTCCGTCCACTCTGCATCTGTAATTTGAGACAAACG
>NW_017832634.1:0-459 GCF_001891065.2 Hippocampus comes
TCAGTGGCCACATTTCTGTTTGAAGCCTCGCAATGGGACGTGATGTCAAAAATGTGACCGGCATGATTATACGGACCGTTTCAACACCAATCGAACTGAACCAGGAAACATTTTGCTCCGTTCGGTTGTCAAAGTCCAACTGTGAATTTTTGCCATGGAGTCACGTGTTCGAGAACAGAGCGTTGCGCAATTACGGTACCAGTGAATTAGCGCGGGTCGCGTGTACTGCCCATGCGTAAGTGCGCAGAGGGATGACCGGGTTAAAGCCTCAGCCCGGAGCCGACAGAGCCGCATTAACACGGCACACTTCTATCCAAACTAAGCCAAGCGTGAGAGCATGAAACAGAAAGCAATGAAGTGAAATTAAAAGCCAGCGGTGGTTAGATGCTTGCCTGAAAGGAGCCCTGACTACATCCTCGGCCTCTTCATGAAAACTAGCTGCAATGCTAGTTTTTACAT
>NW_017832635.1:0-459 GCF_001891065.2 Hippocampus comes
ACATTCAAACTCATGTTAAATGGGAGTCAGCTCAAACATGCCACCATTTAAAGAGCCTTTGATTAACCCCAAAGACATGATGTTCTAGTCGGCTTTCCTTGACATGATTTTATTTTCGACCAGAAGTCTGTGTTTTGTGCTCACTGATATTTAGATATGTTCATAATTCCGTCTACCTGGACTAACACCCCAGTTCCAGCTGAACAAAACCAGTTCCAAAACATCAGCCTCACACCCTCATGCTTTGCAGTAGGAATGGTGTTCTTTTGGTCACAAACAGTGTTGTATTTGCACCAAACGTACTGTTTGGAACTATGGCTAAAAAGTTTCACCTTGGTTTTAAACTTGTGCAAAAAACACTTAATCTTCTAACCACATATGGGAAAATGCTGATGTAACCAAGGTTGGATTTATTGGCCAGGATTCCAAAAGGTATGTTTGGTACAAATACAACAGTGC
>NW_017832636.1:0-459 GCF_001891065.2 Hippocampus comes
AACCCTCAACCCCATGTTCTACCAACTTTGTGATGATCCGTTGAGCTGTTGTGTGTCCCTCCAAGTGCGAGACCATGTTAGAGCAGTACGAGGAAGTGGTGGAGGTCTGGTACTTCCACCATCAGGACCAGAAGCTGGAGGACTTTCTGTGCGAGAGGCATGTTCTCGGAGCAGCCGAGAGAGGTCAGACACACCTCGGACCAATGAGTCCGTCTTTTCTTCGGTCTGTGCAAATGCTCACGTGTGTTTTGTCTCGTGTAGAATGTCTCAATGAGGTGTGGAAGGGAGACCCCGCAAGCAGCAGAGGCGCCGAGGAGAACAGCGCAAAGACGAGACTTGCTGATGAACTGTGACCAGCAGAATAGCGGAGTGACGTTGAAATGGCACATCATCGTATATTTTGTGCTGGCTCCGCCCCTTGGTGCACTTATGACATGCTCCCTCAACTATTTCATGTCT
>NW_017832637.1:0-459 GCF_001891065.2 Hippocampus comes
TCACTCTGCACGTCAGGTTCTCCAAGTCCTCTGTGGAGCTCTGAGCTCTGCTTTCCTTCTCAACTGGTAGAACAGATTCAAGCACTTTGAATTTCTCAATTAAGTGCATTTTCTGCAAGAATTGAACAGTCAATGCCTTTGTTTAGTCAAGTTCAATGTGTCGACTTGTAAAAACAACCTTACAGTACCAGATAACAAACCTCTGCTTGATGTGTTTTTGCCGCATCCTCCAGCTTTACTGCTAACTCATTTTTCTCCTGATTTAATATCTCCAGCGTCTCCTGCAACTGAGTTTGCTCCTCCACGAGAGACATAACTTTGTGCTTCAGGTTGTCCAAATTGTCAGCCTGTGGGGGTTTTTTGTCAGCTTTCACACACTCAAGTTTTTCTGATAAAGCTCTTGTCTGTAAAGAGGGAAATGTTAGAAAGAAAAAAACATGGCGGTGATTTAGAGAAAGC
>NW_017832638.1:0-459 GCF_001891065.2 Hippocampus comes
AAAAAAAAGGATGTTTGCAGAGAGTGGAAAAAGCTAAAAATGTTCTGCTGCTGCTATTGCTGCTCGTTGATGTGAACAATGTGACGAAAAGAAAAGAGCCAAAATCTGTCAAAAGCGTGATGGAATTGTTCGGGTCATGTTACGCGTTAGATATTACGGGAAGTTGACTTTTAAATATTCAAAAAAATAATAATAAATACAAATAGTTGGGTCCCTGGAGTCAGTCCCTTGCCACATGTGAAATTCAACAAACAGTGATACTGGTGGTGAAACAGTGCTAATTGAGTTCATCGTACATAAAAATAAAAAATTATAATAATAATAACATCAAGCCAATTTAGCCCACTGAAACGACCAATCACGGCTCATATGTTTTCTGAAGCTGAGCCATGATTGGTTCTCACCTGAGCGCCGAGCAACTGTCATATCAAAATGGCCGCCTCCTGACATGGCAATAAA
>NW_017832639.1:0-459 GCF_001891065.2 Hippocampus comes
ATTTATTTTATTATTTCTATTTGGATTGACTTTGTTGTGTCTTGAGCATTGACACGAAAAATGTGAAAATGTGGGTCGTTTTAAGGTGCTCCGTGAATGTGAAAATCGAATACAGGCATTCGGGCATTGGAAAGTGAAGTCATCGGCGAGTGGTTGCCGAGTCACCAGTAATGCGTTTACTACCTGTGCTTCCTACTTTGGAGTTACGAGTGCCATTATCGTTTTTAAAACCTGATTTGTTGACATTTGAAGCAGAGTGAGGTAAGACTGCTGTCTGAACGGAACTGAAGCGAGTTGAATTTGTTTGGAACCGGACAGAGAACTGTTGCATTCACCTTCTCTGTGGAAACCAGATTTATAATAGATTGAGGTTTTTCAGCGCAAGATTAAGTAAAACAAAACAAAACAAAATTGTCAGAAGAGGTACAGTGGTAGCTCTACTTACGAACGTCTCTTCAT
>NW_017832640.1:0-459 GCF_001891065.2 Hippocampus comes
GGGAACGCCCTGAACTGGTTGCCAGCCAATCGCAGAGTTAAATGACCAAGTGGCGAAAAATGACACCGTTTTAAAAGAAACATACTAACTCGATTTAACACTCAGCCAGAAGAAGCTGCAATGATGTTTCTGCACAGGACCACAAACCATCACAGGACAAAAATTTCCTTTCTAGCGTATGGCTGGAGATGCATGATTGGGAACCTGGGCAAGCACTTACCAGCCTCACTGGTCATGACCCCTTCAAAGATCTTTTTCTTGCACATGCAAGATTTTCCATGCACGTTTGGTTTCACTGAGCAAACAAGACGCAATTCATTTCGGTCAGATGGCCAAGTCGAAAACACACAAGGATTAGGGATCAGGCTAAGTTTATCTCATGGGCAACTGCGAGTGAGCTAACTATGTCCATACTACTGAGTCCATTACAAATAAACCGGAGTAACTTTTAGGCACCGA
>NW_017832641.1:0-455 GCF_001891065.2 Hippocampus comes
GTCTTGAACCCCAGCATGTCATCTTTTGTCTCCAGCATGGTTCAGAAGGTAGCCGTGATTGGCGCCGGGATGTCAGGCCTGACCAGCATCAAATCCTGTTTGGAAGAAGGTCTTGAGCCCACCTGCTTTGAGAGCGGTCCTGACATCGGCGGTCTATGGAGATTTAAGGTTTGCTTTCGAAACAAAAAACACTTTCGGCTGAGATTTAGCCAACAACTTGCTGTTGACACATGACAGGAGGAACCGGAGCCTGGACGGGCCAATATCTACGAGTCTGTGGTACTCAACAGCTCCAAGGAGAGGATGGCCTTCAGTGACTTCCCGCCTGCTGCAGAGCTCACCAACAACATGCACCACTCCGAGGTGCTGCTTTACCTGCGACAATACGCCCAGAACTTTGGCCTACTGCGGCACATCCGCTTCCAGGTGTGTGTGTGTGTGTGTGTGTGTGTGTG
>NW_017832642.1:0-459 GCF_001891065.2 Hippocampus comes
ACTTTGAAGTCATTCATTTGCATTAATCAATGCTATTACTTACAAGCATGTTACATATTTATTTTCAGTCAGTCCAAATTATTACAGCAAAATATTATGATCTAACATGAAGCCCCTGTCGTGACAGCGGGGCTAATTTGCAGGACACCATAACCACCCTCCCCACATCGAGTCTCTCTGCCCACAGCATTACTACCACGGCTGGGTGAAGATCCCCAGCCACTTTCAAGCGACTACACTGTCAGTGGTTCACAGATTCACTTGTTTGGGCTCTCGCTAATTGGAACGTCGTATTTGTTGTCGAGGGAATGATGCATGTTGAATTATCGATCGCAGTATGCGGTAGATTTACAGTTTCAACAATTCATAAGAGCATGTGAGACTTAGTCACACATTTGCACTTCGTATCCTCGAGTTTGTGTTTTACAGTCGTTCCATTGATTCCTAAAATGTGCCCCC
>NW_017832643.1:0-459 GCF_001891065.2 Hippocampus comes
TTTTTTTTTTTTTTAACTCTCAAATCTCTCGAAATGCATTTAATACCCGCACCCACGTTTGATTGTTTTATTGCACTTTTGCATCGACGACAACAACAAATCTCTTTTAAAAAATATGTTCAAAGGGGATTGTCACAAAACAAATTTTTGACCTGTGACCTGTTGTCTGGAATGGATCTCCCCCCAGAATATTTCAAACCTGTTAGCACACATCATATGCGCGCGTGTTTTGTTCCACTTGTGTGGATTAAAAAACTGAAAAACGGGACGGAGATGCAACGACGCCGCCCGACCGCAACGGCGAACCGTTTGTCGGCTGCCGCGTATGTGCGCAGCTTGAGAAATCCAAAGAACTGTTCCAATCAATATTTTGGTCACGACTTTTGCGGGAACGGCCCGGAATGTCGCCCCCCAGCATAAATGAGGGATTATTGAACACGTTTGACGATAAATGCCGGC
>NW_017832644.1:0-459 GCF_001891065.2 Hippocampus comes
CAAATAACATACACTTCCATCGGACATTTATAATTTATCTTCCCAATCCACGCAGAGCCGCAACATAAGGATGAAAGAGCCACAGGGTGCTGACCCCTGACCTAAACTATATTTTTGTTGTTGCAAATATGTATGCTCACTATTGGTCAATATACGGCCTGATTGTTGCCTGATGAAATAAGTTGTAGCTGTTATTTCATCAGTGTCTTAAGTTTCATTCATCCGGACGAGGTCATGTCTTGCCACATATTGACCAATTTATCCTCTGTGACAAGCAACTCCAATTAACGACCCACAGGCCAGATCCAACCCGCAAGAGCAAAGTATCTGGCCCACGAGTCCAACCCTCTTGCCAACACAGTGACACTGTTGTTATAATCAGACAATGAGGAGTCCAACAAGTTGAGTCATTGTCACAAATCATTCCATGGGCCATGGGCCACCTTGCCTCCATTCTCT
>NW_017832645.1:0-459 GCF_001891065.2 Hippocampus comes
CAATGTAATATTCTTCGGGATTGTTGATTTTGAACTTATTGTTGCCAAGAAAAGTAACGCCCTCGCCACCAATGGTACTTATAGGGGTTCCAAACTTTAGACTTTTATATCCGTTGTTTTCGTCCAGACGTTTTGTGTCTTGTGCAGAAATACAAATGAAAGTCATTAGGGCTAGTGTCGTGATAATATTTTTCATGATTTAATGGGGTTTAAATTGATTATTGTTTTGTGAACACTACTCCAAGGCTCAACCCAAAAGGGGTCAATTCGATTTGGTTGTCAGAGAGTCTTTTGAAAATCTTGGTCTCTTCGGCGGTATGCGGTGCCGTACCGTTCAACTGTGTGCTCACTTCAATTTTTATGGAATAGGTGTCTGATTCATTGGTTTCGGTGAGGGTCGCATTATCACCTCCATACAAAACACTGTAATCTAAAATTCCGACCTCTTGATTGTCCTGC
>NW_017832646.1:0-459 GCF_001891065.2 Hippocampus comes
ACGATCAAGGCTTAATTTAGAAAAATCACTTTGTCATATTTGTATTTTTAATGAGACCCTTGCTTCAGGATTTTGGGATGAACCAGAAAAAAAATGTTCCTTAAAATCTGTAATTTGCTCCTCAAATGAAATCATTCCTTAGCTTTATTAACGGTATGGAGACAAAAACAAAGTTTTTAACCTGGATTTAATGCTCAATTAAAAACTCTTAATAAAAAGTAATAGGGGGGAGGGGACATTTAACATTGAACCTGAATTTAAAAGCATTTACATTCAGGGCTGACTTCATGTCTGTTGGCATCTTATTTCATTCAACAACTAAATGGAGTTTCTCCATCTTTGAACTCTGGACTCCACTAATTGACCCAAGTCTTGAGACCTCAGACCACAACTGTATTTTATATACCAGCTAATGATAAACAATGACAGTACACAATTTGGATGTGGCAAAAAAAAAAC
>NW_017832647.1:0-459 GCF_001891065.2 Hippocampus comes
GCTGCAAACAAAAAATGCAAAATGAGAATAGCCAAGTGTGTTATGTAACAATGTGTAGCATTTGAAGAATGTCCCCCACTTTGGAATATACCGTATTTCCCGCAGTGCGTTTCATTTGGGCTGCTTGGCTGCCCTTATCTCTGCTCTAAACGTCTCTTTTCCATCGCCGCTCCCTTGTGTGCAGCAGCGAATGGCCGCGCATCCTATTTTTACATTCTTCACATTGCTGAGAGGATCCCAAACACTTTCTAATGTCATGTGCATTTACTGCTCCCCCCAACCCTTCCTCGGCAAACGGACATTTTTAGACCCACTGACCCATTGTTGCTGCAATCCTCCCAGCTAAAAGGCTTTCACGCTCTGAGAGGAGACAAAGCTGTGAAAGCTACCATCGCAAAATAGGGCGAATATGCACAGGCAACGTTCTGTGCGTCCAGTAAAATGTGTGGAGCATATGCT
>NW_017832648.1:0-459 GCF_001891065.2 Hippocampus comes
CTTACTTATATTAGAAAAAGAAGCTTTTCCCTCCTTTTCTTTTAGGTTAATTTTATAGATTAATTAACCGCTGAATTAAATTCAATTCGTTTGTAACTAGATATAAAAAATCGAATGGTGTTTCGCCACTAAATAAGAATTATTAATGTCTTTAATACGACAACTTTATTTAATATTTAACTCTTTTTTTTTCGAGATTTTCTTATCTACAAGAAAAATTTTAATTTTCCCTGATACACAAGGTACAAATTTTTATTTTTACTATAAAATTATTTAATTTAAAAAATATTTAACCACTCCTTCACAGTACTTATTCACTATAGCTTAAATACATATTTCAATATAATTTACTTTAATTTTTTATAGAATTAAATTATTTTTATAAACAATTTAATGAAATATTTTAAGCAAGGTATATTAGAATTTTCAAAGCACATTGATTTGCACAAAGAACTTCTC
>NW_017832649.1:0-459 GCF_001891065.2 Hippocampus comes
GAAAAAAAAAAAACACCTGTCCAACCAATAATCAGCTCCACCTGGACATTGACGGCGTGGCAGGAAGCAGGGATCGGTCGTCAAACCGGCGGCGTTAGTGGGTCACCCACCATGTGGCGACCACAGACGCCAGCGCACCAATCAGTGAGCTTGCTGCGGCAGAATGGGCGGAGTTACACAGATCCGAGTTGCAGCACTTGAATGTAAAACTGGACACCTATCAAGCAAAAGATGGGGATCAATACTTTCAGAACGCCGTACATCTTCAGCGAATGACTCGTTCTCTTACCTGTGGGAACATCTGTCCCAGTCGGCCGTACTCGCAGTCTGAATACTTGAGGCACTGGCGATAGGTCATCCCTCCTGGAACACGGGCACAAAGGAGCCACTTCAACCTCTCATCGTCATACATCACTGAACGCAGTCTGAATCTGCTCAGGGGTGACTTTTTTTTTTTTT
>NW_017832650.1:0-459 GCF_001891065.2 Hippocampus comes
TTTTTTTTTTTTGTGAGCTGAGGGGTAAGTGAAATTAACGGCGAGCATATAATTCATTGGCCTTTACGTGCCCACTCCTCTCAGCAAACACAGTGGAGAGGACGGGTTCTCAACTTGGAGTGTTAGCACCAGAGCTCTTCTGCTAACTGACCCGGGGCTCTGAAGAGCGCCACAAAACAGGCACCCACACTGGCTTTTGTGTGCATGAGGGTCTTTACATAACCCACATAACCAAGCGCATTGTCTAGCAACCAGCCGGCTGCTGAAGGGCCTTGTAAACGGGGGGAAGGGGGAGCCCGCTAGAGCCCGGAGCCCAGAGGCTAGTGGTGCTAAAGCTAAATCATGAGAACTACCAGATAGATTTATCTGATTTAATCCAATATGTTTGGTTTATCTTTGCCAGAGGCGGCAAAAGTACAGTAATCAAATTGTGTACTTAAGTTTTTCTGTTTAAAAAAA
>NW_017832651.1:0-459 GCF_001891065.2 Hippocampus comes
GCATTTTCAGCACCGGAGGCGACCGCGCATCTGATGAAGCAGAGTGGACAGTTTTGCAACTTTACAGATGCAATGGTAGCAAGCAACAATGGAAACATTGCTTTTGGAACTCCAGCTTCCTTCCACAACCGTTTACCGTCTTACTGGGAATGTGTCGGATCATCTCAGAGCAACAATGTGTTGTAGAGAAAGTTTTCAGTTGGAACTTGGCCTATATCCTGCAAATATTATTATTCAGCTGTATTGTATCATCGTATTGCTGTGACCAGTACTGGGAAATGGCAAGATATAAATGCATACTACAGTTCTACTTTGTGTACTGTGCATTTTTTTGTGCATTCTTTTTTTCAGTAATCTGTAATTTACTTGAGCATTTATTTTTCTGATAACTGTTTTCTTTTACTCTCTACATTTCAAAATACAAATCGACATGCGTTTTAACTTTTTTACAAAAAAAAA
>NW_017832652.1:0-459 GCF_001891065.2 Hippocampus comes
TCTCCCTCCTCCAACACACCTGATTCAATGATCAGGAATGTTATCGGGCTTGCTTATGAGATGATCATTTGAATCAGGTGTGTTGCAGGACGGAGAGATGTGAAACAGGCAGGATAGCGTCCCTCGAGGACTGGAGCTGGACATGTCTGCGTTAGACAAACATGTGCCTGTTTATTCTAAGCTATCGATCCATCCATCCTTCTCATCGAGTAAAGGTTCACCTTTCTCGCGGTCGGAGCCTTCGTCGCCGGCATTCTTGACGTTGACCATCGCCTCAAGGTTGCAGTGCGTGGCGATTTCATGCTCCAGGTTGGTTGTCGTTTGAGTGTACTGAGCTTCGAACTGAGCCTTTTGCTCCTTCAGCTTCTTCTGCTTGATCTGGATTGCAACGCTAAATGTCGAACACAGTACAGTGAGTGAACAGTTCAACACTTGCATTTCGAAGGATAAAAATGAAGG
>NW_017832653.1:0-459 GCF_001891065.2 Hippocampus comes
TGGGGGAACCCATTTTGTGCGCAGGGATGTATTGCCAGCTTTGAACGCTCTGACAAGCACTTCACACGACGTCCAAAACTGTGCACACCGTGTCAATCAAATATTTTTGCTGCATGATGAATGATAAATGACTATCCATCAGGTCCCCCCAAAGAAGGTTCTTAGGTTTTGTGAATGTAGTTTGAAAATTGGGTTTTGTATTCACAATTTAGAGAAAAAGAGATCAGCTTCCGAGAAATGTGTCCTGCTATCATCTGTGATGTGACCTCTTGCGAGGCTTTATGCTCTCAGCACTTTTATGATCGATCAGCAATTGAAAAAAATGATACTCCATCACCGATTTGATCACGCGATTGACCAATATATCAATTAAAACAATTTGTATATTTACTCTATGGCCAACTCCCACCATAGCAAAAACGCATTGGAAAAATGACTAACTTAACCTTTTCAGGGACA
>NW_017832654.1:0-459 GCF_001891065.2 Hippocampus comes
TGCTGCCAAGTGTGATTGCGAGTTAAGAAGGTGACTTGTTTCTAGATGGTTTTGTGCTGCCGGCGATCTAATCAATCAAGTTAAATGTGTGTTCAAAGCTCTTTTAAAGCTGCCTCCATTTATACTATTTGACTGCTGTCTTAGATGTGATATTGTGTGTTGCCACTAGCGAGATTTACATTAGATTTAGGTTTGCTCTGTATGTAGACAGTTATCTTGTTCATATGCCTATCCCACCTGATTTTTAGATTGGTCTCGGCCAATCGCAGGGCACACAGAGACAACCGTTCGCACTCCCATTCCCATCCAATGATGATTTGGAGTCTTCAGTGAAACTAATGTGAATGTTATTGGCAAATAGGAGGAAGCAATCATGGAAGCTACAATGGGAAAACCAACGCAAGCCTGGGGAAAAGCAAGAAGCAATGCAAACTGCACGCACGAAGGCCGGATTTGAAC
>NW_017832655.1:0-459 GCF_001891065.2 Hippocampus comes
CCAGCCTCAGGTCATTTCGTCCATTCCGGTTGGACTTGACAGGCCGAAAAGCAAGTTAGCCAGTACTGTTAGCATTCTTCAACCAAATGTTGGTCGACTGAGATCAACTAACTGAGGAGTGCACACGCGGCCCGAATGACTCACGTCGGCATGCAGAATCCAACCCAGTGAACCTGAACTGGCAGCAGACTTGCCCTAAATAACTCCATAAAGGCAGCGGACTGAGATGAAAGGACTCGGGAGTGCATACTCAGATCAAGCGTCTGGGCTTTTCTGCCCTGTGCGGCATTGTGCTCAGATCGAAGCGTTGAG
Source organism: Hippocampus comes (assembly GCF_001891065.2). Lineage (NCBI taxonomy): Eukaryota > Metazoa > Chordata > Actinopteri > Syngnathiformes > Syngnathidae > Hippocampus > Hippocampus comes. The sequence goes on from NW_017832655.1 coordinate 313, forward strand.
CAGAGGAAACTTGTTGTCACGCTGTCGTTTTGCCTTCTTTTCTTGTTGTTGGTGGTGTTGTTTTTTCCCCTCTTTTCTTTTCTTTTCCACTATTTAGTCTTTGGCCCTGAGCTGCTGTTTGGTCTGATGGCTGCCCTGCGTCTGATC
>NW_017832656.1:0-440 GCF_001891065.2 Hippocampus comes
ACACACACACACACACACACACACACAGGCAGTCACAGCCCATCACTTCAATGCTAATGTCCATCGCGGTACATTCAAAGTGAATGGGACTTGATCGCCATGGAAACCGTCACCATTTTGGCCGCGACGGCCGTAAAAAGCAGCACAGAATGGCCACATTGTTCTGCTCCGAACTCAGCGGGCCCGATGGACGCCATGCTGGACACCATCTTTGTTTCGTGCACTGGCAACATTCCCGGGGTGGGGTCACGAGCGAGGTCATCTGGGGAGAACTTTGCGTCTTTGTGTACTACAGCAAGACGAGCGCACACCTGGGGATCAGGTGCACACTGACCAAGTCACAAAAGTCTTCATGCTTGAAAAAGTGTCTTTTGTCCACTTGCACTTTTCCGCCAGAGTGATCAGGAATGGGAGGGTTCTTGATCCGTTTTGGATAGCTC
>NW_017832657.1:0-459 GCF_001891065.2 Hippocampus comes
TGTGTGTGTGTGTTTCATCTCGTTGTTTGACGTCTCGTTGATGTAGGTGCCATCTTGCCACTTTTCCCAAACGTGTCCCCGCAAGCTTTTGTTGGCTGAAACATTAGCAACCCAATGAGAGTTGACCTGTGCATGAAAGTGATTTTCAGTCATAATTACATCCAGCCGGCGTGTCCTCCGGCTTTGCTTTTTCAAGTTTGTTTGGATTTGAAAGCTATTATTTCCCTAGGAAATTATGGAAATAAAAATAATGCCTTCTAGAGTCAAACTGTCTTCACCATGAAACCAACGGTACAGGGCAGGCACGTTTTTAAGTAACATTTGAACATTATTACCTGTCATTTGAGCATAAAAATAAATTTGTCCCGATTCCAAGCAAGTTTTGCAACATTTTATTTTTCAGCCCAGAATTAACTTGTATCCTCTGCCACAAAAACAAAGGAAAATGAGGGTGCCAGC
>NW_017832658.1:0-460 GCF_001891065.2 Hippocampus comes
GAGGTCGACGCATTAACCACTGGACCACCGGGCCGTCGGATCATGACAGTAACCCTGCAAATGACATCTATCAGCGGACGCCAAAATGAATACGTGAACACAAATGGTGCAGCAACACATAGGCGGACAATATTCACCGCACCTTTCCTGACAAATGCAGCTTTAGACTTGCAGTAATTGTGAAAGTCTTTATTTGTTTCTGCATGAATGTATTTATTCTACTGCACCTGGTGGCAGAGGGAGCAACGATGAATAATGGACTGTTTCATTTGTTGGGTATTATGACATGTATGTTGGTCGTAGGATTTGTTTTAATAAAGTGCAATGTTGTCGAGTCCTATTTTCCTTTTTAAAAAGCACATTACCATTTTTTATTGAATTAAACTAGTCGTGCTATTTTATTTGAATGTGTTGCTGCTGTGTGCTCATATAATTCTCGTCCCAGTGATACCAATTTCAT
>NW_017832659.1:0-460 GCF_001891065.2 Hippocampus comes
ATTATCGGCGCTCAAACCACCTTTAAATCCATGATGCCCCTCTTTGAAAACACGTTTTACAACGTGTATTTGCCTTTCATTCATGAGTATTGAAAAACGGTCGAAGAATTTAGCTTTTGCAATCAGAAACTCAATAATCTTTATAGTGTTTTCCTGTGCATCAATAACAGTTTGACCAAAATATAATAGCCAATTTGTCAAATCCAATTTGGTGTTGTGCCCTTCCAATGAACCATAATAGTCTTTTTTGTTGGCCTCTATCATCTGGGATAAAGAAATGAGAGCAGGGCGACCTAATCCCATTGAGATGGATTTTTCGGAAAGAGCTCTTGCAATACGGCCATTACCATCTTCGAACGGGTGTATAGCCAGAAAGTAAAAATGAACTATTCCTGATTTTGCCAAAGGGAACATGGAGCTGTTTTGCTTAGAATGGATAGTATTGAACCATGTAATAAAA
>NW_017832660.1:0-460 GCF_001891065.2 Hippocampus comes
AAAAAAAAAAAAAAAAACAAAGACAAAAAGCGCTGGGACTACTCAACGGGAGATTTTATGCAAGGCTGCTCTCCGGCAGGGCCGAGCGAGTAAGGGGGGGAATGCTCGAGGTGGCTCTGCACGTGCCTCTTTGCCGCTTGATGCCCCAAGTGCCTCTAAAAAAAACAGATTTTTTTTTTAAAATGTGTTTGTGTGTGAAAGCATATTTGTAGGTCTTCTAAGATAAAATGTTATGTCACTCAGCCTGAAATTTGTTTGGCTAAAACTCCTTTGGGAATCAACAAATTTAAAAGTGTTTGACTTTGCAAGTACAGTCTGTGAGTGAGAGTGGGGTGGGCAGCTTTTGTTGCGTAATGGGTCAGAGCCACCATAAAAGGGCAAGCAAATCAGGCAGTTGCAACCCCAAATATATCCCCGGCTAATTTACCTCGACATACGCACACTTCATGAGTGCAGTGAG
>NW_017832661.1:0-459 GCF_001891065.2 Hippocampus comes
GCCCCAAAACCTAAATGACTTTCACCATGACGCAACTATGGTGCAGGAGTTTCTCTATTTCATCTTGAATCCGTTTTTTTCCATCGTCATATTTGTTTCCCTTAGTTCAACTCGTAACATTTGCTCTTTGGGATGTACATGCACCCCGGTCACCAAACATTTTCGATGCGCCTCCGGTAAAATGATCAACAACGCAATATTGTGAGCTATAAAAGGTCACGTTTTAATTGGGACTGAAAAATATCGTTGGACGGTTGCTTTTAGACACTCTTAAATAGACTGCATTACTGCGCGTGTGTATTTCTTCATTGGATTATTTCTGTTTTATTTTTCCTGCAGCTCCTCACAGACGAGCGGCAAGCAACGTGTGAATGGAGTCGATCTTTACTATGAGAGGAACGGCGCTGGCGAACACGCCGTGCTGCTGCTTCCTGGTGCTTTAGGTACACACCACTAGAC
>NW_017832662.1:0-460 GCF_001891065.2 Hippocampus comes
AGCGAGCGAGAGGCGCAACGCGGACCTCCTCTGTTTTTGTCTCATTGCACAACAGCTGGAACTCTACCTCTGGAATGAGCTGGAAAAGGGCGTTGGAGTAGAGCGTGCCGATGGCCAGCGCAATGAAGTAGAGCAGCAGACGCTTGTAAAATGTTTTCTTCATGAACGGCACCACGCTGGCCCCCACCAGCGAGCACAGCGAGATGAGCGTCACGCACAGGAACCCGTAGCCCCACACTGAGCGCCGGCCACGGCCGGTGGAGAGAAGATGGAGGATGGGGGGCGGGGGGGACACAGAGGGCTCGTTAGTAACGCGAGCTTAGTGATTGCATCGGATGAAAGCACCACCTGAGGGGGGAATGAGAACAGTGGCGGAGGGCCTTCATTGTCCTCAAGAGACACAGCGGCCTTACAGTGCACCTCCCATTCCACCCGTCAACTCATTTCGGTTGCTACACAG
>NW_017832663.1:0-460 GCF_001891065.2 Hippocampus comes
TGTGCACCATCGACCAGTTTCATGTTCAGAAATACTTGGAGGGACCAACAGTGAAACAAATGAAAACAACTACAGTAATCAAATATTACAACTAACCATTACACTGAGCGTTGTGTCTCGAAGTCCTCCACAATAGCCTCAAATTGTGAAGGCACCATGACAAAACTGTTGCCACATATTAGGCAGAGCAGTTTTGGTGCATGCAAATCAACTACAGCCACACCCTAACTAGGACTACTAATGGTATCGTCTCTTTAAAAACAGCTTACTTTTTCCATTGAGGGTTGTAGTCTCTATTTCTCTCATTGCATTATTTGGCCTATCCCTCTTTTCAAAATAGCTCCCTGAACAGTTTTTTTCAATTCATTTTTGCGAGCAACACAAGCAATTTGATTGAGGCACAGTTGGATGCTCCTGATTTTCAAATGAAATCTTCTCTCATTAGTAATATAGTTTTGTT
>NW_017832665.1:0-460 GCF_001891065.2 Hippocampus comes
TGTGTCTCTCTGGAAGAAATTAAGATCAATTTCAGTACGGCTATGGCTGTAATGTTCGGAAATCAAATGAAAGACAAAAAATATTAACCCTCCTGTTCTGTTTGTTTGTTTCAAACATCGGCAACGTCCATGGGACCAACTTGTGATTGACTATCAAGTGTGGACATCATTCTTTTTGATACTCACAAACGTAGGAGGTGCCAATGTTTGGCTGAGGCTGCTGATGCTAACGTCATGCCCTGCCTGCGCCGAGGCGACCAGTCTCAAGGCGATGAAGAAACCCTGAAGGAGAAGATGAGGGAAGTAGAAAGGGAAGGAGAGCGAGAACAACCCAGTGACTGGCGCACACGTCGGCATGCACAATGACATCACATTTTGTACAAAAGAAACTCTGTGCCTTACCCGCTTGTCCAAATAGCCTTTTCGCTCCGAGTCAGCCAAATCCCATATCTTTGGGGGG
>NW_017832666.1:0-460 GCF_001891065.2 Hippocampus comes
CCTCAAAATCCTTTCGGGTAGGTTGAAATTCAACCGAGGGCAGATCCGCTTCAAATACAGACTTGACCGCTTCCTTCACCTTAATCGCTAAATCCTGCTGGAGCTTCATTAAATTGCCTTTTTCAGTTGGCAAAACTACGTTTTTTTGCCCTGTTTTAGGGAAGTTTTAAGAAAGAGGGGCATCCATTTCATTAATTTTGACCAATGCTTTTGAACGTCTCGTACCACGACAAAAAAATCACCCAAAAAATAGATGCGGAAGTTGGCAAACCTTTTAGCCTGAAAGAACGATTGAGACTTGACGGTATTGGCTCTCCCAGATTACATATTGAGGAAGCGAGCATTGAAATACGAAATTTGTTGATTCTTGACAATACAGCGGATTGTTGCAACATTGAAATGCGACCCCGGGGAATCATAGTGGGTTTTCGTTCATTGCTAGAATCATATGCCCTAATCA
>NW_017832667.1:0-460 GCF_001891065.2 Hippocampus comes
ACCAAGGTCGAGGCGATGTCCATCGACCACATCGTCGACAACTACACGGTCAAAGGCAAGCGGGTCACTAACTTCCGGGGCTTTGGCTGGGACGGCGAGCGACACCAGCTTGACGAGATGCGAAACCTCCTGACAGACTTGGACCCCCTGGTCCGCCAGGGTAAGAACGTGATCCTCCTGGCCCAGTTGTCCCAGATCAGCGTAGCCAACGCCGGGGGTGACGACTACATCGAAGACGGGCCGAAACTCCAGCACCGCAAGGACTGTTCCGTTCGAACCGAAGTGTGCGAGTGGGCCGACCATGTGTTCCGGATCGGGCTTCTCAACTTCGAGGTTGAGAAGGACAGCACCGATAAGGTGGGCAAGGTCACCAGCGATGACGGCACCCGTGCCGTGTTTACCGGCGGGGCCGCTCACTTCTTCGCCAAGTCTCGCCCGGTCATTGCGGGCCGCGAAGCAC
>NW_017832668.1:0-460 GCF_001891065.2 Hippocampus comes
AAACTATTTTTGTCTCATAATGTTTAATTTCCCCATAACATCATCATTTAATTCTTGTAAAATTAAGATTCTTTGAATGTACATATTTTCTAGTCATATATTTTGTACATCTCATTATTTTATTAATCCATTCTCCTGAATGATTTTTTTTAAAGATTTTGACCTTTCCCTATCATAAATTTGAACTTCATATTTTTAAAATTGGGATATTTCATAGAATTACTTTGTTGTTTTACTTTATTTTTTAAAACTATTACATTAGTTTTTTTTTTAGTCTAAAATTACATTTGTTTTAACCTCTCTCCGTGTAAAATCAAGACTATTTTGTCATAGTAGTTCGTTTTTCTCCAGTCTTTTTTAAAATGATTTTTTATTATGATTATATTATTTTTTTATTCCGTTGTTAATAATATGATACCTTGTAAAATGTTTATTTTCTAGTACCACCCAAAAAAAAAAA
>NW_017832669.1:0-460 GCF_001891065.2 Hippocampus comes
TATGAAATAATTAAATGAGGGGGGACGTGCAGCACTGCAAAAACTTTCCCTATGCACTGCACAATTTCATTTCATTTTAAAATAAGCCTGTCACAAAATGGGGGAAATGAAGCACTATGAATTCTTTCTGGATGCACAGCATCAACAAAAGTATTTCCTTCAACAATCTCCTGTGCCTCTTATAGATGGCGTCCACTCCAACAAATAAATGCCTCCTTCAAACCGATGCCCCTTTTTTCCCTTTGAAAATAAAACTGTATTATATATCTCGATTCACATTGTTCACAATCACAAAACATTCATTAACAGCCGTTGAGCCTATTTGTAGTCAGTTGCTGACCAAAACAGCAGAGTAGCAACACTCAGAGAAGGTCGCCGCTATCTGCAGAGCTCGGTGGCGCTGAGTCGTGAAAGCAAACTGTCGTCTGATATAACCTTCAAGTGCCTGGGAATGTGTGTG
>NW_017832670.1:0-460 GCF_001891065.2 Hippocampus comes
CTGTCAGACGGCGTCCAGTCTATGGACGTCAGGTAAGGAAGTGCTCACCAAAGTGCTCCAACTGCTTCAACACATCCAATTTTGGGGTCAGCGTTGGTCCCTGTAAGTTGTTCGTCTGTGTCCGTCAGTCCAGTGTCTAGGGACGAGCCGGCCAGCGCTCAGGAGTTTTCGCCGGTGACGGACGGGTCGGACCGCTGCCCCCTGGAACAGATGATGGACGTGGAACCGCAGGCGCCCCCCTTCGCCAAGCTGCGGGCCGGCAGCGGCGTGGGCGACCTGAACGAGAACCTCCTGATCCAAGCGTATAGCACCGCCGCCGAGTCCTCGCCGCTCATCCACGGCGTCGGATCTGGCGAGGTGGACGTGTAACCTGCTGGACGTGGACGCGCAGGTACAACACTTTGTCCACAGTACGGCATGTACGAGCAACCATAATATTTTCATCTTTAGCTGTTACAAA
>NW_017832671.1:0-460 GCF_001891065.2 Hippocampus comes
CCTGGCTTTCGGATTCCTTTAGATTGCTTCTTCTTTTCTATCCACCTCCAACGTTTTCCACAGCTGCATCTCAATCTCAAGGACCACCTTCATCTTTCTGTTGCGGACCCTCACCTCGTTCTTCAACCCATCATGCTGTGCGGGACCACCTTCGGCTTCTTTCTTGACCCCCTGGCTCAGTCTGCCATATACGCGGCATCACATTTTAGCTCCAGCCGAGACCCAGCATATTCTCCCCCAAACGCCCCCCTCGTTCTGAAGACTCACCGTGACCACCGGGCGGACCGGCTGCCCCTGCAGGCCACACTTGCCTCCTCGGGCCCTCGCTGGTCTCCAGGCTTCTCATGCCCACAGCTATGTCTGTTTGATGTTGGTCTCCTGACAGGCAACACAAGGCTTGTTGGATGCTGTGAGCTGAAGGAAGCTCTTTGGTGTGCGTGTGTGTGTGTGTGTGTGTGTG
>NW_017832672.1:0-460 GCF_001891065.2 Hippocampus comes
GCAAGGCGAGTGCCGCGACCGTGCCCGCCGCGCCGGGGGAGGGCAGGCCCTTAAAGACGCTGGGGTCGACCGCGCGCTTGGCGCGGGCCTCGACGGTGTAGCGGGCCAGCCGAAGCGCGGCGCACGCGACGTACACGCAGCCGATCACCAGCGTCGCCCGGCCAAACAGATCGTCCGCATCGCCGGAGATGTAGGGCACGCCGACGCCGACGAGCTGGACCGCGATAAACGCCGGGGCCACGCCGAACGTGACCATATCCGCCATCGAGTCCAGCTGCTCGCCCAGCTCGCTGGTGCTGTTCGTCAGCCGGGCGACCCGGCCGTCGAGCGCATCAAAGCCCATGCCCATGAAGATGAGCCCGGCCGCAAACGTCAGCGGGGTCCAGTCGTACGGCAGCGCCGCCTCCCCGGGCACCCGCGAAGCAAAAAACACCGCCGCGAAGCCGCAGAGCACGTTGCC
>NW_017832673.1:0-460 GCF_001891065.2 Hippocampus comes
TGTCAAATAAGAGAATTTGCATTTCGGACGTCGACAGTTCAGTTGTATTTAAAGTCTAAGTACAAGATATTTGCAATTGACCTTCTAGAAATGTTTGTCTTCCACCATTCATTTCAGTAGCATTTTTTTTCAAAACTTTGACATGAAACGTTTTAATTTAATCATTAAGAATATTTGTTGATGATCCTATACACTCCAGCACTATTTTAATGTTGAGACTGTGCTTAACAATACCGGGTTTAACTAAACTATTAAATATAGTAATTGGGATTAAAACCTTAGCCTCATTTTAGATCTGTGCACTGTTATTTCATCAATAAGTGGTTAACAAAATGCGCACGTACGTCACTCACATAAAAACGATTCTGTCTGTAAGCAGTCATATATCATACCACCCACAGTCAGGCTTTCATGGAATAAAAGTTACACATAGACAGAACCATGCCCAACACGCTCATAA
>NW_017832674.1:0-460 GCF_001891065.2 Hippocampus comes
TAGAAACTTAATTTTTGGTCCAACCCTCTCATTGGACCACATTAGATGGTGAGGGATGAGGAGCTCCCATGTTTGAAGGAAAGCTGGTAGTCTCACATCGTGTTTGTCCTTTTTAATTAAAAGTGATATCTAAAATCACGTTGACTAAATTTTCCACGAGCATGATTGTCCCAGTTTCCGTGCTGGAATTGACCTTCATCCGCCAGACTCGGCAGCAATTATCCAGGTCAGCTTTTATTTTGCAATCTCGGCACTCCCCCCCTGAGGGTGATGCTACATCTTAATACAAGAGCAGTCTGCAGAGTGCGCGGAGTACAACCTGTCTCATGCTCAAACGTGCCTAATACAAATCCGTGCACAGAAAAAGCATCAGTGGGGGGGGTGTTTCCGCGGAGATGAGTCCAAGATGTACTCATGCATGTGAATGCTGAGGCACCTGCTTTTTTTTTTTTTTTTTTTT
>NW_017832675.1:0-461 GCF_001891065.2 Hippocampus comes
AATACAATACAATACATATTGTGGAAGATGCTAATTGAAGTAGCATATGCATGTCGTAGTCGTGACATGTGATTGACAGGTGACAGTTGGGTGGTTTCAGCGCATTCAGCCGACACACCCATGGCATTTGAGAGTGGAAACGGGAGCAGGATTTTTCTTTTCTTTATCATTTTAAAGCCTCTTTTAGATATTTGGCAACTGTTTTAATCATTCCAATTTGTCACGGTTGTTAACTGCACTGTTTAGGACTTCTGACTTTACAGGGACTTTAAAGTGTCGACAAAGATATATATTTATTGATGGAAACTGGGCTTTTCATTTATATTTTATCTACGTAATTGATGTGAGGCGGCACGGTAATCGACTGGTTCGCACATCCACTTCACGGTACGGAGGTGCAGAGTTCGATTCCGGCTGCGGCCTGCATGTGTGGAGTCTGCATGTTCTCCCCGTGCCTGCTT
>NW_017832676.1:0-461 GCF_001891065.2 Hippocampus comes
AAACCACAGTGTAGGTTGAAATTCTCCGTTCTATAGGAATTATATTTCAGGGAGCGGGACGGAAGAGCGTGAGATAATGCAAAATTCACAACATGAGCCAGTGTGACGCGGCACAAGGCATGCACACGAAATATGTTCTCCGGCCACCACTGCCCCTCCCCGGCGTTTTATTTACGACGGCATGTGATGGATTCAAATGGCCCGCATGCCTGCGAGGGGCAGTGGCGGGCATCAGATGGGAGTTCACAGTGCAAGCCGTTGACAACCAAATGTGCATTCTCCGAGTGTGAAGTTTATCATGACAGCTTTTTTGTGGCCCTCGAGTGGCACACTGCAGCTCTAGAAGAAGCCGATGGTGTGAGAAAGTTCGAGTTAGAAGGCTTACGTATCAGAAGGTGGCAGGTAGAAGACCCAATTATGGACTTACACACTCACACCTCGGGACAATTTTGAGTGTTCAA
>NW_017832677.1:0-461 GCF_001891065.2 Hippocampus comes
GCGACGTCCATTTGCAGTATGCTATCCAGCCACAAGAGGGCACCAAGTACATCATGAATCACATTTTCTTATTAAAATTCTTTCCGTTTTGACACTTGAACCTTTATTTTACTATTCCTTGTTGTAGTTTTAGTGCCACTGCATGTCGGGTAATAATAATAATAATAAAGTACATGCGGCTTTAGTCACTCTGTTTTAACCTCATTACATGTTTGTACTGCTTAGACAAGTTGCCTTACTTTTGCACTTTAGTAACCTTGTCAAACTTGTCATGGTGAGTCCTGTGGTGTCATTTTTGGTACTCCCCTCAATTTCCCCTTGATTGCGTAAAATGTATGCTCCATAGGGTTTACAATGAGTTGGCTTATTTAAAACCTTCACTACTTCTTGCCCCTGATTATCTCCTCGCTTGTTTTGGCAGCGTTATGTTGTATGGTGAAGGATCGGCAAGTCAATTTGCT
>NW_017832678.1:0-461 GCF_001891065.2 Hippocampus comes
AAGAGACATTCGTAAGTAGAGGTATCACTGTATTCTATTAAGTTGATTTTCCAAATAAAGTAACATTAATACAAAAATACAATAAAATAAATCTTGAAACATAGTACTAAATCGCCTCGGCTGGTGTGTGAAATACTGTGCTAGTGTGAAAGAAATATTAATTTTGATTGCCATAATATAGTAGTCCTGTTTGACAAATACTGTGTCACAACAGAGCCAAATTCCAAAAAGAAACAACAAAGAAAAGTTTCAGATGGGCCGTGTGTTTACTTTTCTTGTCTTCTCTGGCTATGACGTTTGGATGCAATGAATCACTCCATCTTTGTGACATGTTTGTCTTCTTCTGCAGCTGGATCCAAGTCACAGGAAAAAACTGTCAAATTAATACCAGGGACACCAAGCCCAAAAATAAATGGTGAGTCATGAATTCTACCACCTTTTTCAATTTGGGTCATCTGTCC
>NW_017832679.1:0-461 GCF_001891065.2 Hippocampus comes
CCCCCCCCCCCCCCCTTCCCCGCCAACCCCCAAAGCCGATCCAATCTGCTCCTCGTTATTATGAATATCTGATACTTGAACGTGTTAGCGTCTTAAAGAAAATGAGCGTTGACGGGCAGTAAAGGATTATCTCAACACAAAGGGGCTATGAATTGGATGCTAGGTTTCTTTTTGGAGAAACTCGAGTCCTTTGCAGGTGCTCTAATAGGAACAACATCACAAATTCAGTTTTATAAAGCTTTGTGGAAATATTGTTTCGACTTCAGCATGATGATATTCGTCGCACCTGCACGGTCTAATGTAAAAGCTATATTTTCGGAAATCATGTCTTTTTCCATCATTAAGTTTTTAATTATCTGACACTTCCTCCTGAAATCAACCCTTTAAAGGTCCTAAATGTGCTATATGTTCTTAGGAATTATTTTTATGTGTAAATATACGACAATTTTTGTTGAATAGAA
>NW_017832680.1:0-461 GCF_001891065.2 Hippocampus comes
ACACAACTCTTGGCTCCTCCCACTGGTGGTGAGCCCATGGGAAGGAGAACCAATGTTGCCTCACCCCATGAGTGCAGACCAGACGCTCACCAGAGCCCCATCTCTGAGCTTGGCTGCAGAGGAAATTCTGGTGACCCGCCCCCGGGAAACTGTGTTCAAATGGCATCATGTGAGGTTTTTAAACCGTGCTTTGTCCGCTCCCTCACCAAGGACATGTTTGGCACCGTAAAGCCCAAGACAACTTAGCTCCTGGGGTCACTGGGACGCGCAAACCCTTCCACCACAGTAAGGTGATGGCTCAAGAAAATGCTTAAACTGTTGGGTTTGAAACTTTAAACTAGCATTAGCCGCTAACTCTCAAACGCCCGCACGTCTCTCAGCTTTGTGCCATAAATCTCGCCTCCGCGCCCTTAATTGTAAGCCTGGTGTTGTTCCTCGCCTTCGCTCCATAAATTACCACC
>NW_017832681.1:0-461 GCF_001891065.2 Hippocampus comes
GGAACATGATTGCAAAGAAAAATTCAGAATTGACTTCCCGTTGAAAGTAACATTTTCAAAATGCAAAGGAATACATATAGAAACATTTCCAGGTAAGGGTTGGTCAGAGTATCACATCATATTGGAGTCATAGGCTTCCAGATTTCATATTAAAAAGGACCAAGTGAAAAGTGATATCATGTCTCTGATGTGTGTATCGGTGGGAACAACAGAAAGATGGAACAGCGGTATGAAGATTTATACCCAAGCCTCCATCACCCTGTTGTGTTAAAAGCCATAGTTCAAAAAGTATTGTGTGTCATATCAGATGTTGCCTTACCTCAAATTCATATCTGCAGCAGGCAGTGTCACCATGTGAAGATGCAAATGGACACCAAATTTCCCCATACACTGGGCTCCATGTGAAACAGGCATCCTATTTCTGCATCCTATAATGCTATCCTGGGTTTGATCAGCTGTCA
>NW_017832682.1:0-461 GCF_001891065.2 Hippocampus comes
ATAACCAGCCACATCCAGGTCTTCCAGCACAATTAGCATCTCGTCTCCATGGGAACAAGCGGCGAGACAGGAGGGTATCCTACACTTGGAACTGGTGGCGTAGTTCTGGTACCAGTGGGTCTCCACCTCGTAGGACCTCACCTTCCTCATGTGGGAGCGATGGGCGGCGGGGTCGGCGGCGGCGTGCTCGGTCCCCTTCGAGGGAAATTTGACGTGCTTGACGACCACCGATGGCCGCTCACAGCCTTCCAGATGCAGGCGGACGATCTCACCGTAGCCGCTCCACAGCGTCTGAATCTTTGCACCCACACGCAGCGATGTAGCGCCGCACGCCCGCAGGACCGCTTCCCGGTGCTCTGGTTTCATTTACGATCACTGTTGAGTATCAAAACGAATAGGAATTTAAACAAACGTGGACTTCGCACGACGAATCCACTTGGCCTAGCTCTGCTTGCAAGCTG
>NW_017832684.1:0-461 GCF_001891065.2 Hippocampus comes
GGGGGGGGGCGACAAAAACAAAAACACGTAAGCAAAACTGTCACAGGCTTTTTGCCTAAAAGGCCATGCGCACATCCTGCGTCCATTATCAAACATGCAATGCCATCCATTAAAACATCTTGTTTGCTAGTTTGTTTACTTGTGCAAGTAGAAACCCACAGCTTGTCAGCATTCAGCCCATTTCCATGGTCTTTCAATATTCACAATGATGTAAAACAAGCACATCTAATATATTATTTAATCACGGTTCCCGGTAATAAAACACGCTTTTGATCCCGACATTGTATTTCCATTATTTTCTCTTTAAACATTAACCACAACCGCATTGAGGATGTTTTTCATCATCGCCTTCTGCTTAAAGATTTAAATGGCGTCCTGGTCTGGACAGACGAGCCATAATGTTTAAAACGGAGCTGACAGAGAAAGCAGAGAAAGGAATGTTTTCCTTCAAAAAAAAAAAA
>NW_017832685.1:0-461 GCF_001891065.2 Hippocampus comes
CTGTTGTATATGTTAGTTGCTCCATGTACAGCACCTTGTGTGGCCTGTTTGTGCTCTACAAATACATTTGAGGTGAGTTGAGTTGAGTTGAGGATTCGCCATTAAAAATGCAAAACTGCAATGCGAGATCAGTCGCACAAGGTCTCACTTGTGACGGAAAGACGAGCGGAAGAGGATGCGCAGTCAGGAGGCCTGGAGAAGAAACCAAGTGACCAGGCCAGGTTGCTTGTTTGCGCTCGATTCCTTCCCTGGCGGCGCCGCATCGTTAGCAAGTCACTACCGAGTCCAAAGGCCGAAAGGGGCGCTTGCACGCCATCCAGGATGCCACGCTTGGTTTCAACCCTCTTGAGACCAAGCGACGAAGGAAGAAGAAGAGTGGGGGAAAAAAGAAGTCCTTTCCGCCCTGGAAGGGATGGAAGAACAGAGGTCTGTCTGTGTGTGTTTTGCTGCTGTCTCCAAAT
>NW_017832686.1:0-461 GCF_001891065.2 Hippocampus comes
CCGAGCCCTCGGCCTGTGCGGTGGACAGCCAGAGTGTCAAGAAAGCCCCTTTCGTCAGCTCCGACAGCGGCATCGACGGGGGCAAACTGGTCAACGGGCGCAAGCGCCACCTGGCCGTGGACTCCCTCGGAATGCCCTTGGCGGTGTCCGTATCGGCGGCCAACATGCACGACGGCGAAGCCGGGATTGAACTGCTCTGGCAGGTCGAAAGGTCGTCCACAAGGATGAAGCTCATCTGGGGCGACAGGCACTATGGCGGATATTTCAAAGAGTGTGCAGCCTATTACAGGTGGGAGGTGCAGACCGTCAAAAGGCCCGAAAGCCAAAAGGGCTTTGTCCCCGAAAAAGGCCGCTGGCAGGTCGAGCGCTCTTTCGCATGGCTCAACTTTTTCCGCAGGCTCTCAAAGGATTTTGAAAAAAAGGCCGATTCTTCGGCCACTTTCATACGGATTGCCTTCATC
>NW_017832687.1:0-461 GCF_001891065.2 Hippocampus comes
CCGCCGGCCCGAGATACCGCCGAGTACCGCGCGGCCCTGGAGCTGGAGATGTGGAAGGAGACTCAAGAGGATCTGTTCAACGATCAGGTCCGCATCCATTTTGTCGTCGCCGAGCGTTCGAACCGGAAATTTCTGTCACGCCACTTAAAAAGACGGACATCTCTCGTCATCGTGCCCGCGCAGCTTCGGAGGAAGGAGTTCAGCCACATGCAGGCTCTGGCGGAGGAGTGGATGCGGCGGGAGAGCGAGAGAGAAGCCTGGGTGAAAAAAAAGGTAGAGCCAGCCGACACATTCCCGCGTCGTGACGGAGTGTCGCGAGTCACGGCAAAAAAAAAAAAATGGCAAACCGCTCGCCACTCCGGCGGTCCAAACTTTGGACATCTTGGAACGGAAAGGTGACAGGACAGAGGCCGTCTGGAGAGTCGTTCACGCCTTCCCCGCTCCCTCGTCCTTTTCGTCAC
>NW_017832688.1:0-461 GCF_001891065.2 Hippocampus comes
CATCTTATCAAAATCTTCTCATATTGCATTTAAAGTGTATTGATACCGTACGTAGATTATCATGATAGAACGTTTCATTCATGAACATTTTCGGTCAATCAGAACACAAATTTAGCAAGAGTCCCGTTGCCTCAATTTCAACTTTGTGGGTTCTCACCGTGACCTGGATGACTGAACAGTTAAAGATGAGCTCGGCAAATATGAAATATAAATAATCAACATATGTTCATAGAGACCAAGCATTAACAGGTAACGTCAGTTAATAAACTAAGAATGGCAAATGATGAATGAATTAAATTTAAGGATGAATTAAAGTTAACGGCAAAAGCTACATACGTTCTATACATGCATTTAGGTAAGAATTTGTCAGGGCAGATCCTTGATATGAACACCAGTGCATTCAGATCAGACAAAAGGGATGAATTTTGGTCGAACAAAATAGAAACAACAAAAAAAAAAAA
>NW_017832689.1:0-461 GCF_001891065.2 Hippocampus comes
CGTTTAAACAAGCCCAGACAGGGAGTGGGCAGTTGGTCGCGTGAACCTACCGATGCCCCGGTAGCGCGGCGGGTTGGCTCGCTCATCGAGCTGCAGCTGAGTCTTGACGTACTCCGTCGGGAAGGTGATACAAATCTCGATTCCGCCCGCAATCCCACCTAAGGGGAGAATTTGGAAAAATTGGCATATGGTTCAGGAAGCCCTTCGAGGAAATAACTTTTTCCTTTTTCTCCAAATCGTGGTGGGTTTTGTCATGGAGAAAATTTGGCAATCTGTCCAGCGATGGGATTACTGTGTATGCTATTTCTTCAATGCTACCAATCAATCAGATTTAAATGTTGCATCATTTGCAGAGTCAACTCGCCGGCCCACAGACTTGTGGTTGTTTTGTCAGAGCAAGCAAAATTCACGAGCAAATCATGATCTGCACCTATGAATACAATCCAATCAACATCTTTGGT
>NW_017832690.1:0-461 GCF_001891065.2 Hippocampus comes
TCTAATCTGATGCCGGTGTTAGTTTTGGACATTTGAAATTGACATGGTCGATATCATTTAGTGTTTCTTAAAGTCATTTGAACTGACTTGAGTTTTGTGTCACGTCTGTGATCTACTTTTTTTTCTACAAATTTAAACAACTGAATGAACTTACTGTGAAACTGGTCACAGCGTCGACTGAGGAAAAATAAGGCATTAAAAGTGCAGTTTAAAAGGGGCTACTGAGAGCTGTTTGTAATATTCTTCTCTTGCCCTTTGCGACCAACCTTTCGGCAAATCCGACGACTCGTGCATCATCCAACGAGGCATAGCCATAATCATGTCAAAATTTGGGCATAAATCCAAGCTCCGTGTGGCTTGTTGACAAGAGTTTTCTCTGCATGTGCGTGTAGGTGTTCACTGGAAAGGTCTCCATGATTCACTGTAAAACACAAAACACTTACTCAAGCCAAAAAAAAAAA
>NW_017832691.1:0-461 GCF_001891065.2 Hippocampus comes
TGTCATGGAAGTCTAAACCACTTTCATGGAGAACCCGATGACCCACCCCCGGAATCTAACCCACACCGCCGACCACCACAACTCCGCCTACCAACAACTGCTTGGGCTCATCACCGAGCAGGGCACCGACGCCATGGCCGCCGCCTTCACCACGCTCCTGAACCACGCCATGCTCATCGAACGCGAGCAGCACCTCGCGGCCGCCGCCTACCAGCGTTCAGACCAACGCACCGCCTATGCCAACTTCCGGGGGCGGTACCAAGCCCAAATCCCTCAAAACACCCCTCGGCACACTCGAACTGAACATCCCCAAGACCCGAGCCATCCCAGGCCACGAAGCCACCTTCGAGCCCTTCTACCCCCAAGCCCTCGAACGCGGATCCCGCGCCACACGCGCCGTCACCGCAACACTCGCCCAGATGTACGTCCAAGGCGTCAGCACACGCGATGTCAAAAAAGTC
>NW_017832692.1:0-461 GCF_001891065.2 Hippocampus comes
TCATTTGCACACGTCTGAAAAAATGAGTCGTCATCCCTGAGTGAGTAAGAGCAGTAGAGTGTTCATGCAGATATAATGAGCATCTGTGCCCTTTAGTCAGACATCCTCCTATGTGAATTTTATGATTTATATTATTTGATTTCAATTGAAAACAAGTAATTAATGGCATTCACACTTTAACGTCATCTCCATTGTTCAGTGTTCACATGAGGCTTTACAAATGCCCTGTGGCTGTCATTCAGTCATCATGGTGCTAATCATTAATTGTCATTTGTGGTGTTTATCTGACTTTATCTAAGTCCTGTTGTGTGTCGTAGTTTTACAGCCCGCACCACCGCTTTCCTAAAAGACCAGCTGACCTTGGACTTTTGTTTAAAAAAGAAAAAAATGATATTGAATCTCACATAAAGTGCAAACTACCATTCCACAAAGCACCGCTGCTTGTACACTGATAAGCCCTA
>NW_017832693.1:0-461 GCF_001891065.2 Hippocampus comes
AAGTCATTAATACAGCATATTTGCTGATGTATGACACTCTTCAAAATTATTCTGACTACCGTTCCCCTGGACCAACCACTCTAAGCACTCAGATATAATGAAAACAATATCTATGAGACAAATATGTAGGGACACATGGGAACAAAAACTCGGTCTTCTAATCATCGATCCTAATCCTTGACCCAGCAGTCAGACATATGCACAGAGAGATGGGCATCAGTGTCCAAAGACAACTAAAGGAGTGCTCATGACTTTGCCCTTGGGGAAATTCAAAAAGCAAGATGCTGCAGTTGGCAGCTGTAATTAGATGCACTGGAAATGATATGAACCCTGGAGAGTGTATGGCAGTGCAAGAGTCAATGGCAAGGAGCTTTATTTGCTACATTCTCGTTTTCCAAGGAGAAGGCTTTAATAGCTAGAGGGGTGACAACTGCAGTCGTGAAACACACAGGAAAAAAAAA
>NW_017832694.1:0-461 GCF_001891065.2 Hippocampus comes
GGGGCCATCAAGAGCCCTTCTTTCTTGCTTGCAACAGCTCGTGTGGTGTTACTGAAACCGGTTCCAGAGATGTCCCTGCTCCATCCCTCCAACCCGTTGCTCATTGCAGGAGACATTTGTCAAGGTAACCGCCCTTTGACAAAAGAGGAACTCTTGCATCACTTGGGAGGGTTCTTTCGGTAAGGCACAGGCCTTTAATTTACCGGGAATCCGGCGTGCTTCCATCTTGACAAGGGCTTTATGAGCCCTGTAGATCAGGGAGATCTGCCGGAGTTCCCTCCCAAGTTCAGGCATACGATCGCTGCCTTTTTGTAAAGAAGCTCGTTGCCGAGCCTTCTACAAGTTATCCACATCGGGAAGCTTTGTCTTCCCTAGCGATGGAGTATGCCTCCGGAGATATCAGGCCAACTCCGAATTTTGTAAAGACAATCCACGTGGCGAGAATTCTAGCGGCGAAGAGC
>NW_017832695.1:0-461 GCF_001891065.2 Hippocampus comes
GCCAACGCCCGGTCGATGAGCGTAACGCCTTGTTCGACCAGAACCGCGAGGCCCAGGCCGAGATCGACCGCCTGCGTGCGGCGCTGGACCGCTCGGTCCTCGATATCGGCAGCGTCGATGCGGAGAACGGCCGGCTCCAGGCCGAGAACGACGACCTCCGCCGCCGGCTGGCCGACGCCAGCTCGCACACCGGCGGCGCGAACCAGGGCGCTACGACCGGCTTCGAGGGCGTGCCCGACGTCGAGGTCGAACGCACCGCCACGCAGATCGCCGTCCGCGTCCCCGGCGATGTGCTCTTCGCCTCCGGCCAGGTCGAGCTCAAAGGCACCGCCCTGAGCACCCTCAACGAGCTCGCCGGCATCCTCCAGTCGCAGTACCCCAGCAACACCATCCGCATCGAGGGCTACACCGACCAGGACCCGATCCAACGCTCCGGCTGGGACGACAACCTCGAGCTCTCC
>NW_017832696.1:0-461 GCF_001891065.2 Hippocampus comes
CATGACAGTAACTTAAACAATAGTTGAATAAATCGCTATTCTTGACTTCTTTATATGGTTTCAAAGTCTTAACGGGAAACGCTAACTAAAATGTGGCAGGCGACAAAAATGAGTTTGACAACCCTGGTGCAGCGGGACATTTTCCATCAGTGACAGAGTGAATGTGAGTGAAAATGGCTGTCTGTCTCTATCTGTGCCCTTAAGAGCCTGGCCACCAGTCAAGAATGTCAGCTGGTATTGGCTCCAGCTCCCTGCAGCCGTGAGCAGGATATGTGTTAAGATGGAAATGGATAGATGTAAGGATGGTGTATCAGTACAGCCAAGTCAAAGGCAATGGCATTCGTTAGCAGGAGCTAGAATTTGGCCATTATAATGGTTGTGTTTTACAATAATTTTCCAACAGCTCATTCAAGAAGAGCAACAATGAATACAGTATAGCCAAAAATCATTTTGTCATACAG
>NW_017832697.1:0-462 GCF_001891065.2 Hippocampus comes
AAAAAAGTCTTTAGTCCTCTGAGATTATCAGCCGTTGCTTGAGCGTAGCAACTCAAATTTGTGTTCGGTGATGGCGTAAATCCTCGAGGAAGCACATGAGCAAACAAGCTGAACAGAGGCGGCCGTTAGTATTACAGCATATCCAGTATTTATATGGTGGGAAGTTAAACTATTATAAGAAGGGAATCTTAGAAGGCTCTGGGACATGTTTACACCATTTTAGATAATGCCTGCTCTTGCCTAACATATTGAATCGCAGATTAGTCCAATATCAAGTATTACACTATGCCTGTATAAAAGGAGGTCAAACTCAGTTGGATTTAATGTTTTCTGAATATGCTGCCCGATTTTTAGATTCTTTATCCCTATGTTGTTTGCCTGCAGGGAAGTAGTATGAGGAAGAGAAATGTGCATGCATTTCACAGACGGACCCATTCGGTATTACAGGCCAACGGTAACGGC
>NW_017832698.1:0-462 GCF_001891065.2 Hippocampus comes
AAAATAAAAATAAAAACACATCCGATTAAGTTTGAATACCTGTACCTTTTAACTAAGAATCTTCTGTTCGGAGAAATTTTTGCCTCTGATGACATAGTAAGTTATGCTGGATCATTTTATATCTGATTCCCTTCAGGTACTATACAATGTGAAATATTTAACATTTGACATCCCAAACCACTGTGGGAATTGTGGTTGGATGACCAGTGATTTGAATTGTAACACAAGTGACGACTTACATGGCACTTTCACAACCACTCCAGGTGCAAGAAAGCACTTCACACGCCAATTTAGTTGTGTGTTGGGTTTTATGGTTGTTCGAAAGCACACATTGTTTAGATATTTGTGGTTCTTAACGTTTAATGCATTGATGGAGTCTTTTTCAGTCCCCTCTTAAAAATCCTAATGTGTCAATGCTCTTTGAATGCACCCCCAGACACACACGTGCACACACGCGCGCGC
>NW_017832699.1:0-462 GCF_001891065.2 Hippocampus comes
TATTACCCGCTGCGTAACCAGAGCCTGGGAGGGGGCGGGGGTCTACAGTGGCTTGACTAATCTATTCTCTAATCAAGAAAATTGACAACATAGTATGCATCCTATGTTGGTAATGAAAATCTTAAATCCACTTAACAGTCCCAGTCGAGCTGGAACATTGGGAGTCTGATACTGACACACACGCCCACAAATGAGTTAAATGAAGGTACATGATATTGTTTTCATAGGTTGCATGGTCACTTCCCATTAAGCTGTCTTGATTGGCATTTACACTGATGTGCGGCAGCATATGTTCGTGGCATTACTTTTTTTAAAGATCAAAAATCTTGCTGATTTCCAGGTGTAAACCAGACCTGCAGTATTTGATCACATGCTTTGGACAAGGATGTCCTTGAGTGGGGGGTGGTCAATTGGTTGGCACATCAACCGCGACCTGCTCTGCTATGCAAAGGCTTTTATTGT
>NW_017832700.1:0-462 GCF_001891065.2 Hippocampus comes
TTGTCCTGCATAGGCTCTTCCTCGCCCTCCAAGATCTCAAAAGCGCCCGTTTCAGAGCTCCACATGCATTTGATTGTCACTCGGAACTCTGCCATCTCGATACCCAACAATTTCTGTGAAAAAACAAAAAACATTTCCATTTCTAAAAACAAATAGAAATCTTGCCATGACCTCACCAGAATACAATTGTGTAAAAACAATAAAATTATATACCCAACTGTCAAAACTACCACGCATCTAGTCGAGGACACGCACTTACAGTAGCTTGCAAAAGTATTCACTCCATTGAACTTTTTGCGACATTTCAGGCTTCAAACCAAGATATTTATCCCCCCACCCACACACACAAAAATCACCAGCAAGCGTCAAACAATTGTGAAGCGGAACAAAATTCTGATCATTCTACTTCATAATTGTGTTCTACTTGCTGCTGATTCGTCTCCCCAAAAAAATCCAACCTGT
>NW_017832701.1:0-462 GCF_001891065.2 Hippocampus comes
AACAGATCTGGGAAAACATAATCCATATTGTCTTTGTGTGGCATTGAGCGTGCTTGGCTGTTGGCAGATGTCGAAAGTTGTGGTGCTAATTCCAGCTAGCTGTGGTTCATTAAAGCGTTTATTTATTTTCAGACTGAACAGATTCTCAATGAATACAAGATCAGAGCCTTGGCATGCCACCCAGACAAGCATCAAGGCAACCCCAAAGCAGGTACATTTGTTGAACGGCTATGGCATGTTTTTTAAAAGTCAAATCAATCTATTCATTACAAAGGTGTTTAAAGTTGATAATATTTTTGTTGAGTGTATTTGTTAATGTTTTAAAAATTGGCTCAATTATACCAGGATTTCTTTCTTTTCTTTATGGCAGTGGCAGAGTTTCAAAAACTACAGGAAGCCAAAGAGGTGTTAAGCAATGACACGAAAAGAAAAAACTATGATCTATGGAGGAGAAGTGGCGTT
>NW_017832702.1:0-462 GCF_001891065.2 Hippocampus comes
AATATAGGTCAATTCAAAGGCATGGTGGGCTTGAAGAGTAAATTTATTCGGTAATGTCAAAACCAGCTTCAAAACCTAAATCAAAACCTACCGTATTCAAAACATTGTCTAAATTGGTATTGGTTCACAGAACCCCATTAATATCCCGAATGTCTCTTCTTATATCATTCAAATTGGATGAGAAATTAAATTGGGCCCAACTGAATATGCAGTTTATCAAGCAAAACACAGTATTTTGCCATCATGGGAAGATAGATGAACGATAAATCACCAGCGCGCTACCATACGTGAGTTCAGGTTGCACGTGAAAACTATCTGTAATTTCAAAATCACTTGTAACCCCTAATGTAAAAACTTGTTTCATTCACTGCATCAACAGAGGCAATATTTACAATGTCTCCCAGCGAAATGTCGATACCGGCGTCGCTATTTAATAAAAAAGAATTCCCCGATGCTCTGTGT
>NW_017832703.1:0-462 GCF_001891065.2 Hippocampus comes
AAAAAAAAAAAAAAAAAAGAGTTAGCAATTTCAGGACCATGCTGCACGGTAGAGCGACAATCGCGGCGTTTCTTTCAACACCGAATCTAAATAACTAAGTTTAACGCTCCAGCGGTTTTTGTCTTTGAGGCTCTAAAGCGATATTGCCAGTAATTACGGGGGCCGCCAAATACAATTGAAGTCAACGACGGAGCGCCGTGTAATCCGCGGTCAAGTATGTGAACAGCGTGATTGCTTCTTTTGATTTAGCCGAGTTTACCGAGATGATTACGAGCAGCCGGAGATTCTCAAAAGGCGCGTTTTCTTTGCTTTGACACCCGCCATCGTCCTCTCTCCTTGGAACGGAGAGATTATTTGTCCTCTTAAAAAAAATACATTAAAAAAAATCACAGAGTTGAGTGCTTTTGTCATAGTAAAGATTTAAGTTGCCTCTCGCTCAATGGCATCCGAAGCTTTGCTTCT
>NW_017832704.1:0-462 GCF_001891065.2 Hippocampus comes
AATGCAATGCATTACCTGAAGTTGCAATGTTGAGTTGTGCAGCCTTGATGATGCTGTCACCTTGGACCCTGTCAAGTCCCGCTCGTAGCCGCCAAGCTTTTCATTGAGTAAAGAGATGGTTGCTTTTGCTTCAACGAGCAACTGAAAAGGTGAACAACGGCAGGGTAGTTAACGCTTCAGCGTCAATGAACTCAGAAGAAACTTGGCAGTGTTGATAAATACATTGCTGAATGATGAAGGAAACCCGTGGTCAATTAACTACTGTGTCAATCACAGTTGTTCATTCGACTTTGAAAACAACTGCACTTTGTCCATATTTTGTTGCAGTGGAGAAATGCAGCAACATGTTGAAACAAAACAAGGACAAAGACATACGGAACAGTTGGAACATGTGCAACATTTGCCTTACCCTTGTTAAATTTAAATGTGAGGTATTTTGGAGTTCAGGGGTCACTCCTTAAG
>NW_017832705.1:0-462 GCF_001891065.2 Hippocampus comes
AGGTAACAGACACCGGTATCCGCCCTTACTGGAATGTACCTGAGCGTAGAAGGAGGGACAGAGCTTGGAGCGCAACAATGGCCACCCGGCTATCTGCGTGGTATTGCGACAGAAGTCTCATGATTTGCCTGTACACACACAAACACCCGCGCAAGGAAGCACACAAACGCGTACAGTTAAGAATTTCTTTGAATCATATTCTGTATTGACATGCGTGGTAGTGTTCATCAGAACCTGCTTGGTGCATTTTTGGAATGTGTGAAATGTCAGGCAACATCTTCTCAAAAGGGGAAGTGTAACACCGTTTGTCAAATGAAAAGGGATTTGAAAGGTGGTGGTTATTGAAGTAACACGCAACAGCAGGGTAAGTCAACGCCAAAATGTTTTTTACAAGACTATGTTCTATGCGCTTTCACGAGTCTAAATACGGGCATTCTGATTCATACTGTGTGTGTGTGTGTG
>NW_017832706.1:0-462 GCF_001891065.2 Hippocampus comes
ACATACAGGAGAACAAACGCAGCGTTATGAGACAGTGAAGTGATTCCAGAAATACAGATAAGCAGAAAGACAAATTGTGTTGCACACACAGAGAGAGACGAGATGATAAAACCAAGCGCGACCAAGACAGCTATGATCTACCGGTACATAAATATGAAGCGTAATTGCCATCCGTAGGAGCGTGAAGCCATCATCTCAGTGTAGGGGTTGCGGCCTGGTTAATTCCCGTCACCGCTCTTTGCCAAATCACCTGTGACAGGGGGCACCTTAGCATTCGGGCATCCCAAATGACCCTGAGAAAAAGGCCAGGCCAAAAGACAGGTCACCCCAAATATCAACGCTGTCTCATAACAAGTGCTGCCCATCACCTCAAAAGGAATTCAAAGGTCGACATTGTTTGGGTAGATGATGAACAAATTAACCATTTATAACAGACATGAGAAATGGTTGCATCATATGTGA
>NW_017832707.1:0-462 GCF_001891065.2 Hippocampus comes
GGTTCTTCTAGTAGACCCTTGGCACGAGCATACACAGCGCATGATATTTCATCATCAAAAGCAATGTCACTGAGGGCATGCCAGCTGTATGTTCCGTCCTCCCACCGAATCTGGACCTCCCATGCGTTGCCTTTCTTCCGATGATTGACGATGGAGTCAAGCCGGTGATAACCAGGTTCAATCTCATCATCAGTTACAAACGCGAGCATTCGGCTGTATGCCATTACTTCTTCGTACACTTCATCGCCAACCCGGTATCTCCACTTCACGAGCTCGGCTGGGTGATCACCAGGTGCTATCTTGTCAGACTGTAGGAGTTTACTCGATCCTACTATCTCGGCCCGACTTTGATGTCCCTGATCATCCGGTAATGTCATGAATGTGCGCCCGTATAGATCAGCGGGATTGAACGTGGGGAATGGTCGACCCTTCTGCCGTTCGAAGAGGACTGCTTCCTTTCGT
>NW_017832708.1:0-462 GCF_001891065.2 Hippocampus comes
AGCTAGCTAAAATGTTTGATGTGAAGTAAAAGGAAGTTGTTGTGTATTTAATGGCGTCCCACTTTCTTTTTGACTGACCATTAAGAAAAACAGAATTATGCGTTGCAAGGAAACCTGCAATCTCCACTTCCTGTCGATCCATCAACACCGTCCGAAGTAAGTCTCGCCCGCCGCCGCGAACGCACGCAACGCCGCCGCTGTCACTCAACCTGACGAGCTGTCGGCCTCTCTCGGGGTTCGTCGGATTGAAGCCGAGGTAACGAGACGCTGTCTTGTCGCTGGCTCGGGGATTTGAAAAAGCGGCTCTGACGGCTTTGCGGCCTGACACTACTCAGGCGTCAAGGTGTCACCAATGTTTATATTAAAAAAAAAATAAAATCATATATATTGTATACATTGTGCGCCGTTAGAACAGTAACACTGCGCTTGATTATCGGGGGGCAAACTGATTCGATTAAAAGG
>NW_017832709.1:0-462 GCF_001891065.2 Hippocampus comes
TTCACGCTCTCCTGAGGGGGATAAGCATCTTTTTCTTTTCTTTTCTTTTTTTTTTTTTTGTGGCACACCAGATGTGAGGCACCAAACCTGCTTGAATAAAAAACAGTCACTTTCCCTCTTCCTCCTCCTCCTCCTCTCACTCCCCAACTATTCGATCAAGTTTAACACAAAGTGTCCATGTTATAAAGTGAATGTCATCCTCCGTCCTTCCTCCAAAAGTGACCCAGTCTTCTTCTCATTCCTGTCTTGGGTTCCACTTTCCAAAATAAACGCTCTCAAACACGCAACACATGCGACGGAGAACAAAAGGCAATAAAGTGAGACATAATGGAAAAAAAACCCCAACGAAAAAACACACATGTAGATGAGTCACACAGTCCAAATGACCCAGTGACAGAGACACATCATTGAGCCTCCTCCACTTTGTTCTCCATCTTATTGTTCTGCTCGTAAATTCGCCAG
>NW_017832710.1:0-462 GCF_001891065.2 Hippocampus comes
AAAAAAAAAATAAAAGTTCCACCCTCTGTTTTGGAAGTGGAAGCACTTGTAACAGCACCTCCAGCTCTGCCACCACTAATCGATGTATACGCCCTGCAAGAAAAGAACAAGTCGTGCCCTGATATTATCTGAAGACAATCTACTATGAACATAAAAGAGCATATGTTTGTCTCAGAATGCGCATCCAAAAAGAGAGCGATGTGAAGAGTGCTAACAGTAATGCCTTTTACTTCCTGGTCGGCTGCCCTGCAAGCACTTCCAAATTTGGGCAAGCTTGCAGTCGTCTGTGCACATCATCCCACTGTGAACCCTGAAAAAAAACAAGTGGCCTTAAAGTAAGGGTTAAGTTTGGCTCAGTTTAAGTTTGAATTTGGTTTTGTGTTAGTATTTAGATTTGGAAATGGTTAGGGTTTATTATTAGGGCGTACCCCGCCTACTGCCCTGGGACAGCTGGGATAGGCT
>NW_017832711.1:0-462 GCF_001891065.2 Hippocampus comes
CATGGCATTGTCTCCCATATAAAGCAGAGCTTAGTTACACAAATACTCATCACGATACCACAACCCTGCACAATACACAAATTAGGGTGGCTACTCGAGGTGCAACAAAAAACAATTTGAATCGAAAAATCTGTTTTTCTTTAAAAAATGCAATTGCGTCCAACCAAATTGTTGCACTTTAACTAAAATATATCAAGATGCATATTGAATCGTATTTTATTGGAGAGATCTACAGTATCTTGAAGGAAATGCCACATTTACAGTACATCCCAATGTATGTAAAATGATAGCAAGAAACTCATTGCATCATAGTCTATCAACCTAAGCCATAACATCAAATCGAATCCCACTGTATCAAACCAAATGAAATTGTTCTACTTTAAAATCAAAACGTCTTTGAACCGTATTGCACCTCATATATTGAGATACGTCTTTAATTGGAGAGATGCACACCCCTACTCA
>NW_017832712.1:0-462 GCF_001891065.2 Hippocampus comes
CCGCAGTCGGTCACATATTCAGGAATGTTATGACTGCAGTTAAGGGGGATGGAGCTTTAAGGGCAGGGAGGGTGACAGAGGGTGCATGCGTGAGATTGCAGAGTGCACCGATGCCTGAATTTACACTCTCAGGTGACACGTTTCTGCAGCGTCGACAGTGGCCATGGATGCTCACATTCCACATAGCCGGAGGGGGGGGGGGTCATGGGTTTTGCAACATGGCATGATGAAATAATTCAACAAAATGTAAATGAATTAAAGAGTTTGTGCTTCGTGATTTCAGGTTTCAATTCAATTCATCGTGCTGCTCCTTCTGGTGTACCTGCCTTGGCCACCGGGCAGAGGGGGGGGTGCAGAGTAATGTCGTCATGCAGACACAAATGAAGAATAGTTACACAACAGCTGTGATTCAGTACGTTGCCGTAAGATTTGTCATTTTTCACAGAGGATAAAGAATATATG
>NW_017832713.1:0-462 GCF_001891065.2 Hippocampus comes
CAGGCAACTATTAAAAAGTACCAAAAGTAACCGTGTGAAATGTAGGTTTATGATGAAGTTTTCTTGCAGCGATTGTCCCACACCTCTCGCCGTTGGCCTATCGTTTGCGGTATAATTGAATCTAGAGCGCGACATCTCGCTTTTCAATCAGCAACGGAACTTTATTTGTCTTTTATTTCGAAAGTTGTATAAATAAGCGGAAATTTATACATCGGCGCATGCTTGACGCTGATGTCATTAATAGCTATGTTTCAACGAAGAGGACGCGGATTGACTCCATATTTCATAAACTCCCATTCTTGCGACCACTTCAGACTATACTATAGTGGCGTTAGCTTCGAGTCGGCGTGTTTAAAAAAAGTATTGCTTGGCCTTCGTGCTCGAACGTGCTATTTTCTCTCCCGTGTGTTTGTGTTTAGTACTGCCCGGATCCGCGGACCGAAGCCGACTGCTTAGGCAACA
>NW_017832714.1:0-462 GCF_001891065.2 Hippocampus comes
ATCTTCCATTTAAAAGTAGAGTGAGGCACACGTGCACGCACACACGCACTCGCACGCATACCATTCATGAGACGAGCACGCGTACACACAGGAGTCCAAATATTTACGCAGGCTGCGTGCATCACGAAGGCTCACGTGACATCACAAGAGCCGCACAAGAGAGTGAGTCAAGTTCCAACTAATGACATCATAAAGATGGCCACGCCTCCTCGGATTTCTGATTCTTATATTAGTGTGGACCTCAATGGCTCACATCATCATTGCGGGCTTCATGAGAAGCACTTTAAGGGGACACAAATGAACAATCGGCATTTGAGCGTGAAGGAGGATGACCTCTATTCAGGCTACAACGACTATAATCCACTTTTTGACTGCAAGGTGGGTGAGCTCTTTTTGTTGTCGTTTTATTTAATAATCACTCCATAAGAAGTGTACTTGATGGGCAAGTTGGTTTTTTTTTTT
>NW_017832715.1:0-462 GCF_001891065.2 Hippocampus comes
TTTTTTTTAAACCCCCACCTCCAGCAACTTTAAATGCTAGCGCTCGTATTAAAATCTAGTGGATGGCTACCACGGCTACATTTGACACTTCGCTAATGCTAACGACCACAACTACAAGTGGCTAACGTCGTGATTCGAAAAGACTCGCGCCCGCGACGAGCATTCTTTTGTGTCAGTGATTACGGACGAATGATAATAGAAACGTCATACTAAACGTCAAAACTCAAATTTGCTGCGAAGTGATCCACTGCGTCGGTCGGCCTCGCTGCATGTACAGTATATTGTTTAGATGCGACGTTGCAGTTACATCTAATCTGATAGGTTGACTGATTTGACTCCAACTTCCTATGTCTCGTTGTATTCCCGCCCCCCTCTATGCAGCATTTCGACACGTTTATAACTCATACCTGTCAACCTTTCGGAGCGCCCAACCCATATAAACTACCAAAAAAATCCTTATAA
>NW_017832716.1:0-462 GCF_001891065.2 Hippocampus comes
CAGCTGAATCTGCTTGTGGCATTTCCTCAACTGCCCTGAATTATAAGTCACAACTGACTTTTATACACTTCCCTTGTTTTAAATCTGTACAAAAATAAGAACTGATTGTTGCTGAGCAATTCTTTAATACATGAATGAAAAAAATATATTTCTATCAGGGACAATGAAAAAATACGTTCTAACCTTTCCGCTTTCATAAATTTGAATAATCAACGCAAGCAAATCATCACAGTTAGACTCCCCTGCTTCCATTTTTTGGTAAGTCTATTGCTCACCCCTCCCCTCACTCCCTCCCTCCCCTCCATCCCTCAATGGCTGCACACATTATCGCACGCGACAAGCATACTCAAGCTACCACTTGTTCTCTCAAACCAGCGGGGGATGGCAGACACCCCACTGCCACTCCCCGTGAACGGCGGCTGCTGGCTGAGCCTGAACTGATCAGTGGGGAAACGTTTTTTT
>NW_017832717.1:0-462 GCF_001891065.2 Hippocampus comes
ATCGCTCAAAAGGCTATCATGCAAAGGGCGAAGCCCTTTATAAAATGCGCTACGGATTGCCTTTGGCAAAATTTGCACTCTTCAAAATGATGTGGCTAAGTCAAAATCCCTTGATTTTTATCCAAGGAATGCAAGGTTACCTAAAAGCCTGGTTCTCTAAAAACCCACGTTTTGTAAATAAACAAGAAGGTAAGTTTATTCGTAAACTCCGATGGAGCGGTATTCTAAACAAATTAGTTTAAAACCTCAACAATTGGCGTTCCTGTGGTACCGTTTGGGAAAGCTATGCCCAATAGTACCGCTAAAGTCGGTGCAATATCGGGTATCTCGGTACGCTTGGCCGTTTCACCTTTCTTTATACCATTCCCATAAAATAAAAGAGGCACATGGGTGTCATAAATAAAGGGCGACCCATGGGTCGAGCCTGTTCTCCGATACGTTATATAACCAGGTTTGGGCACA
>NW_017832718.1:0-462 GCF_001891065.2 Hippocampus comes
TTTTTTTTTTCTCAGGAAAGAAAATGGCTGCGTGCGTGCGTGCGTGTATTGACACACACGTACACGTCAGGCCTGCAGAGGCATTGTGCGGAGTGGGGATCGATGGAGGGGTCAGGTCATGTCAGAAGAGGTAAAGCCGAAACAAGTCAAAGATTGTTTTCTGCTTCTCTTTCCTCCAAGTGTCTGGAGACCGCGCTGGCCACTGTTTCATGCCAGCGTGCAACCTTCAGGACATATATATATATATAATTTTTTGTTGACTACAACAAAAATACCAGTGAGTGAAAAGTGAGCCGGACAAACATGACACACCTCGGCTGTCTCTGTCTCCCTTCATTCCCCGAAATGTCTTTTCAAAGAGAAAGAAGGGCAGAGCTCCTGCTTATTACAACACCAACAAATTGTAATCATTCGTTTTGATTTATTTCTCGACAAATCTCTTACTTTGCATGGAAAGGGTCC
>NW_017832719.1:0-462 GCF_001891065.2 Hippocampus comes
GCTGACCGTATTTTGGGTATTTCAGCCATGGTCATCAGTATTCTCACCTTAGCCATTTTTATTTACCAGACCAATATTATGAGGGTACAAAGCAAACTCTCGGTAAAACCTCGATTAGATTTTACCTTGAATCAAGGCGGGAACGATTCAATAATTGAGTTTCAGGAGGTTATTGAGAATAAGGGTTTGGGACCTGCTATCATTGACTCCATTTATTTTATTTACCAAGGTAAATCGTATGACTTGGAACCTGAACGATTTTTAAACAAAGTAGCTCCTAAAGTCTTTGATTATGGGTATTTGGCCCAACATGCTTCTTTGGGCAGGGGAAGTACCTTAAGTCCTGGGGAAGAACAAAGAATTTTTACCTACAGACTTCGAATTAAATATTTGGATAGCCTTTTAATCTATCTTGATACCAGTTTAGATGGTGACTCACCTTTTCCCATTGAGGCAAGATAC
>NW_017832720.1:0-463 GCF_001891065.2 Hippocampus comes
AAAAAAAAAAAAGATCCACCTGCGACTGTCACGCTTGCCCGCTCTTTATTTTTCAAACACATTTCGCACAATAATCACGTCACTTTCCACTCATTGCTTAGAAAAGAGTTGATAAGAGACGCATGCGGTAAGCTAGGGTTAGCTGGAGAAGCTTCAACCGCCGAACGCGAGATGCACTTTGTGAAAGGCATGAAACAGGCACTCAAACGCCATTTGCAAAATGAATACACAACAGTGTGTAGTTTACAAACTGATAATAGGATATAGTACATGAGTTAATTAGTGAAGAAAATACACTATTACAACACTTTTAGTTGTATTCGCCAGCAAGCTTGTATTCATGCATACAGGTTGTGTGCTCCCGTCTCCAAGCTCCAGCTCCGCTGTGCCGCAATTCCATAAAAATTCATTTTTGTCTTTTTTTTCTTGGATTAAATCGACCCCAAACCTTGTGCATCTTTTT
>NW_017832721.1:0-463 GCF_001891065.2 Hippocampus comes
AAAAAAAAAAACATGCATATTACAAATAAATACACAAATATAGTACATAAATAAAGATTTGATAAACAAATAACTATCAATACAAAATAAATATGAATTGGATTAATGATAAAAGTGAGTACCTACTTCGACAAAATAGTGCATAAATACTGAAAGTATGAATGTAAATGAATACATGATGTCAATAAATTGCTAAAAATATGACTACAATAAATGCCAATAATAAATGAATACAAATGTTAACAACATATTAAATATAAATATAATAAATACAAAACGCCGGGGTCGCTTCACTTCATTGAGCCAGCAGAGGGCTCTGTGTGGCTTTGATTTGATGACCCACGTTTGTTTTGTTTTCCAAATCAAGACCTCCTACCCTCCCCTTTCTGCAGTTGAGTAAATAAACATCCCCTTTGGTGGCCTGTCAACAAAAAGACAAGAAGCAGGCAGGAAACTCTTCATT
>NW_017832722.1:0-462 GCF_001891065.2 Hippocampus comes
TCCTCAGGCAGCTGTTGCCAATGTCACCAGCAGTTGTGTGACTGTATTCCTTTACTACTGCCATAATGTTAGCATAGGCTCTGGCCCAATGTTCGGGCAAAGGTTGCGATTGCTTCACAATGTCTTGTTTTTAATCCGTAAACAGTCACGGTGGTGGATTCTACTTCGTAAGAAACGGTTGTGTATCCTGTCCGGATGTACAGACCTTGAAATAAATCGTGAAACTGTTAAACCCAAGTGTTTTCAGCCCACAGCAAAAATAAAGAGATTGGCCTCACTGTTCCAATATTTTTGGAGAGTCGTATAATTTCAGCTAATAACCCTCCAATTATTTTCAATGAATGGACCCATTGATTTTGTTGCAAGTATTTTCCTCTTTAGAAGCTGTTTGTCCTGCACGGTTACTGGCTTCAGTCTTTAGCTGGTAATATGCATCTCTCTCTCTCTCTCTCTCTCTCTCTC
>NW_017832723.1:0-461 GCF_001891065.2 Hippocampus comes
AAAAAACTGCGACTTATAGTCCGGAAAATACAGTATTACGATTGTTGGGTATGAAAATGGCTAGCACCAAATTAGTTTTGTCTTCTTATCAGTTCAATTTAATGTGATACAGCTACCGGGTAATCTGAAAAATCTTATAACTTTGATCTTGTCCAGGTCCTTTACCTCAATAATACATTTAATTGGACTCATTTGGCGTAAAAACAGGACAGCTATGTAACATGATGAGAGCATTACCTGTTCCATCTGGAGTTGAGAGTACATAAGTTGGCAGCATCTTCACGGCAGCCGTGGGGTTAGTGTCTCTGCAAAGGCCTTTATCCATTTCTCGTCGAAATCTCATGGAAATATCCATCAGTTTTTCATCAGGCAACTGAAGATGGTGCAAGTACTTGTCCAACTAAAGAATTGGAGAAAAGAGACATGTTTCCTCGTGTGTGTGTGTGTGTGTGTGTGTGTGT
>NW_017832724.1:0-463 GCF_001891065.2 Hippocampus comes
GATGCAATAGTGTGGAAAAAAATTCTGGTGACTGGCCACAAAAATTCTGGTAACTTTTCCTTTTCCCTTTCCCCACTGCAGCAACCGTGCCCCGCCGCGCCCCCACCCCCAGCGGCGCCGTCATGTGGCAGGAGGCCCGCAAGCACGAGCGCAAGCTCCGTGGCATGATGGTCGACTACAAGCGACGTGGCGAGCGCCGCCGAGAGTACTACGAGAAGATCGTAAGTTGGTTTGCAAAAGTTGGGAAATGTTCAAAATTGGAAACCCAGTCAATGCACAATAAGGGGAACAGAAATAATAATAATAAATGTGACTAAACCAGGAATTGACGAAATTGAATGTTGGCTTTTAATTTGGGACCTAAATTACAGTAGTTGGGGCAAATTTATTGTCGCATTTTTCTGATTTAAAACCTCTAGATTTCATGCAAGTACAGTTAAATATGAAGAGCCCATTGCCCGAT
>NW_017832725.1:0-463 GCF_001891065.2 Hippocampus comes
AACAGCACATGGCTTCAAATAGAAATAGCAGAAAATGCACCAACAAATTCTGATTTCGTGACGATGTTGGTCTGTAAACATGTCAGAAAAGCGGAGCTGTGTGCAAATTTCCTCTACGGATTCAACACAAACATAATCAATACAGTACTCACATTTACATAGAGCATTGTATTCCAATTACAACAAGCCAAATTACCAAATGGAATGCCATTTAATTTGGATTCAAATTGGTGGTCTATTTGTGTTTTTCAATTTGAGGATTAAATTAATGTCATAATTCAGTATAATAAAAAGTTGTCGAAACAAAATCAGAATGCTTCAACTAACGTTTTCAACTGCTGCTTGATTTTAAAAATTTTCGATGACCGCAGCCATGGTTTGGAACTTTTGTTTTTACGTTCGAGGTGTTTTTTTTTTTCCACTTGCCGCTCACTATTCACATGTTTGCGTTGCGTCTCATTTA
>NW_017832726.1:0-463 GCF_001891065.2 Hippocampus comes
AATACATTGTAGCAATCCCAAATAAATACGCCCCCTTGTGGCTTTGAGCAGCATTGGGAGCAATCCATGCTTGTTACCCACTGCTGTCTAAAGGCATTAATAGACTTCATATAGCTTCAGGGAACTCTTGTATTGCATTTATTACAAGCAAGTGATTCATTATAAATGTTTTCAAAAATTGTGAACCGACTGGCAGGCTCTGAGTTCTCGAAGCATTTTTGTGCGATTACTTGTTGTTGGGCGGAGTTCGAGGACAAAATTGTTTTGCGGCTCATCCCCATTGCTGTCTAAAGAAGAAGGTTGAAAGTCAGGTGTGGGTAGTTGTGCCACATCCACACTACGGATAAACTCGAGTTTGCATTATTCCGCTCATTACAATAAAATTTAGAAAAAAATAACAGTTTGAAAATCCTTTGGATTCCATTCTGTTTTGTTGTCTAAACGACATTAGGTCAGCTACGGG
>NW_017832727.1:0-463 GCF_001891065.2 Hippocampus comes
GCCCGATGTTTTTGTGAGGGGTCGTCCGAGGTCGCAAAAGCTCACAAAGATGTTCGCCTGACATTTGCAAATGCTTTCAATAGAATCCAAAATTTCTCGTCGACAAGAAAGACTGCTTGTTTTTTCTTGCCCCCGATGAGACTCGTTCACGTCTGCTCCGCTTCGGAACCAAAGACTGGCGGGAGGTCGTGACGGCGAAGGTAAAGGATGAACGAAGGAGTGAACCGTGCGGAGGGTTGCGTTATCCGCCGGACCCAGGAGGCGCGCGGCAAACAGATTGGATTCATTTGTTTGTCTTACGACAACGCAACGACGATTTACTCAATCGACGGCCTGCCGCTTTGCTGCTCAATCAGAGACGGGAAGAGCCGCGCTCGCAAAAACGAGACAAATGCTCAAACCGTAAATAGATCAAAAAATGAATTTGAATGTCGGCAAACAGAAGCTAAGTGGCATGTCGCGG
>NW_017832728.1:0-463 GCF_001891065.2 Hippocampus comes
CTGAATGTTCATTTGAGAAGATGAGGTTTTGTTTAAAATATAATAATACTGACTATATAAGCCACAATGACTTCAACATTTTGAACATTACCACTGCACTAAAACATAGGAAAAGAGCAAACTGTATTTCCAGTAAATGACTCAATCAAAATTATACTGCACATAAAATTTCAAAAGGAATTGTTTTGAGCAAATGCACTTTTCTGCATGAGTTCATTCAGAAGGATGTGTGTGATTCTTCATCCTGCCACAACCAATGTTTCCAAGGATCTTGGTTTAGCTGACCATTTGCAATGATATGGCTTCATGGATTGATACTCAGATTTTCCCCACAAAAGAATGACTGAAAGAAAAGGTTCCTCACTGTTAAATAACAAATTAGGAAAGGGTTCAGTGGCAAACAAACAAAAAAAAAAGTCTGAAGCCTACAGTATTCAGTTCAAATTGTTATTGAGTTTGTTGT
>NW_017832730.1:0-463 GCF_001891065.2 Hippocampus comes
AAAAAAAAAAAACATTTTTTTTTTTCGTTGTCTTTGTCAAAAGTGTCATTGAGCGATTCGTTCTGCACTTCTGCCCATCGTTAGGTGAGAGTTGGGCTAATTTTTATAATTCCTACCAACACACAGACTGTCTTCGCCAAAAACTTAGGCTGGCTGAAGTTCCAGAGGTAAAGCCTCTTTCAGGAGGGGCGGAAGATTTATCCTGCATTACTCGGGGAGTGATGAGGGCTGTCTCAATGCGTGACACAAACTCAAAAAGCGTTACTTTCAATAAGTCACAGACAAGTTAAGACACATTGAAAATGCTTTGAACAGCGAAAAGAAATGCGCAACATGTCTCCTTTAAGTACAATTGTAAAAAAGTGCAATGTTATCACAGTTAACTGAAAGTAAGGCAAATCAAATCAAAGGACATCATCAGCAACAGTCAATGCTGCCTTGACTGTCAGGATAAAAAAAAAAA
>NW_017832731.1:0-463 GCF_001891065.2 Hippocampus comes
ATGTGTTTGAAGTGTGTGGGAAGGGCAGAACTATTGAAAAGATGTTTTTATATGGCGTCATCTCACAAATATTCACCTACCACGAGTGAATCTGGAACATATTCACTGTAAATACGGTACATGCAGACATGACATATTAAATAAAATGGTGGTACGGTTTGCCAAATAATGTACAGCCAGCAAGTCTTCGCTTTTTTGGCATCAGGGGCAAGTGGGGAAGTGACGCACTACATCCAGCAAATGTTATAAGGGGGAAAATCCTGATCATTAAATTCAGCGTTTCTTCATGTGCCACTGCAGGGAGCCCACGTACAACCCCATTCCGAGCATCGATGTTCTACTCATTTGTGGTCAACGCAAATTGGGCTTTGAGGCCTGAGGATAATTCCTCATAGAAAGTGTGACTGAATTTAAAATGCAATATATGTATATATTTTACTCTTTAGAAGTGCGCTATAAATGA
>NW_017832733.1:0-463 GCF_001891065.2 Hippocampus comes
AGCCGCCGCTGCCATGGTGAGCAACGTTTGACAGATTCATCGTGTGCCAGATCAATTTTTTTTATTTCAATGTTGGCTCGGGTCAAGCATTATGATAATATACTAGCCCACAAAAAGATAGTTCTTCCCTTTGTTGGGGGACTTTTTTGGGGGGACAGAGGGGGGGGGGCTTCCTCTCTGTTACTTCCTGTCCTCTTGACTTTATAAACGGGTTTTGTTGCGCTTTAAGCTCCGCCTATTAGCAGTGGGACTATCACACCCACTTTTCTTCTGGTTGTTGTGGGGGATTTTTTTCTTTGTGTGTTTTGTTTCTTATATGCTATTGTTGATGTAGAGCGGCTGTGAGCTGGAAGTGAATCATTGCAAAGTGACTAAGGATGTGCACAGTGAAACCTCCTCAGATGCTGTACAGTGAACCTCCATTTATTGCGGGCGATATGTTACAGACCGACTCACAATAGCT
>NW_017832734.1:0-463 GCF_001891065.2 Hippocampus comes
AGGTGGGTGCTAGTGCTGCAAAGTTGTTTATCTGAGTTGGATATTTTTTGTTGTTATTAGCAAGTCAGCACAACAGGAGCCAAGTGTGACCACTGCTGAGAAGGACCACGAGAGCGTTCCCAGAAATTCCTCCACGAAAACCCCCATTTGGGCATTCCTGCAGAAGGTTCGAGACTCCAACCAGTCCAAAACCAAAGTGTGAGTTGAACTGACCTTTCCCATTGGAAAATAATATAAATCTCATTGCATTTTAATAATTTTTTTTAAGGTTTAACATCAAGTAACAATGTCTACAGTATGAAAAATATTAATGTGGAAAGTGAAGACAGTGCTTCGTTTCTGATAAGTGGTGCCTACTTAATGATTTGACGAAGTTGTCATCATAGTGGGCGGGTATTTGTTTTCAGTCATTTATCCGTGAATCAACGAGAGATGAAAGTCCTCCGGATTTTCAAATTTTCAT
>NW_017832735.1:0-463 GCF_001891065.2 Hippocampus comes
CATCTCGAAAAATGCACTTTTTGCTCTCTGCAAGTGTGAGCTTATTTCACTGCCTTCACTTTCACCCTCCCTCCATTTTGACAGTTCTGAGTAACCCATATCCAGGCTCTAACCACTAAACTTCCTCACAATAACCCCGAGAATAACCTTAACCACAATCTTGTCACCCGACCCAAACCCCTTAAGACTAGCCATGAACCAAACCTAACCTAACACAAAACCCAATCCTAAACACTAACTCAAACCCAGAAGTCCGACCATAACCACGAACCACAGCCTATACCCCAAAAACCTCAACGCCGAACCTTAACAATGATCCGCCAACCCCACACCGAACCCTTACACCAACTCAAAACCCTTAACTCTGATCTCTAACCATAAACGACTACCCCAAACACCTTCATGCCTAACCTCCGAATAACTCCCGGATTTTCCGCACTATAAGGCGCACCTAAAAGCATTC
>NW_017832736.1:0-463 GCF_001891065.2 Hippocampus comes
TAACCTACCCCCTCCACCTCAAAAACATACTCATTTAAAACAAACAAAAAATCTTGTTAAAATGAACCAATCACGTTGATTTAATCAGCATCAACTGCAGACCCCCCCACCCCCACACACACGTATACACACATATGCTTGCGTGCGCACTCTGAGACACTCGCGCCACGTTATCCGCCTACAGTCGCGACCACCTCGCTGTGAGCAACGAGACATTCCCCCCTGCGCCCGAAGGCTATCGTGTGCCTTCCGCTCCTCGATCGCTTTCCCCCCCGCGGACTCGCTCTCTACGGTGGATAGGAGCCTGTGGTGAGGTCTTCATAAATCAAGACGCTTGCGTTGGCTACTTTTTAATTAAAACTGTGAATCAGGCCGCCTTGATTATGAATTGTACTCCGCTGCCGCTGAATAAAATATACAGGCTTCGCTCCCCACCCCCCCACCCCCCAACTCTGCTCTGACG
>NW_017832737.1:0-457 GCF_001891065.2 Hippocampus comes
AAAAAAAAAAGGCTCGCTTGTGAAAAAGTTCCTAATCTTACGAGAATAAAGTTGCTTTTTTTCTTAAAATCTTACTTTAATGAGCACGTTTGAAATAACAACAACAACAATAAAACTATTCTGGAATATTACACCTTTTATTTTGGAAAAGACACCTTTATTCTTCACTTTTGCTTTTATTTCGTCATAGTTTTTACTGTAAATGCCGCTTTTCCTATTTCCGTGTCTTAATTGAATACATTCCTGCCGCATGATTGCACCCGCGCTGTCATCTTGTCATCATTGTTTAGTGTGAAAAACAACGCCTGCGGGCCATTTGCAATATGTCGCACCACATAAAATGTCCTTGTCACCGGTACCATGACCCGCATGTATATCTTGCCTCGTATATAGGATGTTGGTAAGAGTTGCATAATGCTTTTATGTCCACTACACACACACACACACACACACACAC
>NW_017832738.1:0-463 GCF_001891065.2 Hippocampus comes
AGCACGAGTCAATCACAGACGCCGAAAATCCAATTTTCGTTTTGTTTGACATACACCAAAACTGAACTGCTTCTTCTGCCATCTGCCCAGAAAGACGCATGCAAAATCTGAAGTGTACTTTTGGGGTAATTCATCTCACAAACCGCTGTAAAAACAACGCCCGCCGCCTTTTTACGCTCGAACGTTTTGCGGCGGTTAATAACTGCCTCCGCAGATAACAAATCACCTTTATTGCCGTGCGTCACCGGATCACTTCATTAAGACGCTTAGATGCCCATTAATGTCACTTTATTTATTTCATCCTGGTACGCGCGCCGACCGCAGGCTTTGCGTAAGTGAAACAACATTATCATCATGACAGTGTGCCGCAATCCATTTACCAGAGGGCTCTCTGTAATAGCTCTCCAGGTACGCTCATATTCGCAACAACTGCTTTGTGCGGCTGTAGAGTTTAAGAAAACGC
>NW_017832739.1:0-463 GCF_001891065.2 Hippocampus comes
CCACCTGCTGTCGACTGAAAATGACATCACAGTTGGTCGAGGGCTCAGGCTATGACCAATCACAGCTCACCTGTTGACTGGGTTTGGTCTTATGACGTTCTCAATCTGACTCCTTAGGCACAGCGATGTCATTTTTAGTCGACAGTAAGTGGGAAAATGGCAACCTCCTTAGATGGATGAAAACAGATGGGTTTTGCTGCTTAACTAATGTTCCACAAATGCAATATTAATCGAAATACAGTACCCTGTTCAGACTTGTCGGGTTACTGTAGGAGAACATAGAATTGTAAAGAAAATTTTGGGCTTGACTTCCATTTTTAAGTTGAACGGTTGTATAATTGTAATAAAAAGAATCCAATTTAAAGTGCTTACCTACTTTTGGCCCATCTAGATAACTGAGTGGACCCAGAAAATCAGGAAGGAATCAAGAGCAATCGACAGGCAAATTAGAGGTAAGTAAATG
>NW_017832740.1:0-463 GCF_001891065.2 Hippocampus comes
GGGGGGTGGTCATTATTTTTATCTTATGTTGTAATGTGTTAATGTCTAAAGAAAAAAAACAATTGGCAAAAATTGGCAATCGGATTTTAATAAAGCAAATAAAAAAGAGCTGGCATATCATAACCTTGCTGGTAAATTTTGACACTTAATTCAAGATACCACTATGCTGGCCAACTTACTAAATGGCCAAACCCCAAGAATCCAGGACTTATAGCACATTGTACTATTTTGATGTGAAAACTGTATAGATGACTTTGGTGGAGAAGAACACGTGAGTCCACCTTAAGTGGTGCCACATGGTCTTTATTTTTGTCTCATCTTACCTGTCAGCCATGGTTTCCTGCTTATACTTGATGTCGTCCAGCATGTCAGCCGCTGGAGGGAGCTTGATGCAGCCTGGGCATGCCACAAAATATGATGTCACAAAACAGGTCAAGTTTACTTGTCTCAACACAGTGACAGA
>NW_017832741.1:0-463 GCF_001891065.2 Hippocampus comes
CCCCCCCACCACCAGGTTATCCCCGCAGAGTTTCCAGGGCCTCCGCTTCCACATGAGCTCATCGCAGAAACGTCGCGTAATTCAAGAGTTCATGTGGCGACCACCATCAGTAGTTGATGGTCGGTCATGGTCATGGTGAGACCAACGCCGCCCCCACTCCTCCTCAACCCCCCCTCGTGGGAGTGAGCCGCACGAGTTCACCGTGCAGGAGTCGGTTTAAAACAGCTGCGCAATTTAATAAGGGGCCCAAATGGAATATGTGACGGAGCGTGGGTCCTTCTTGACTGTCCTTGCGTGACTCTCTGGTGCGCTCTGACTATGACTGTTGGATCACTTTTGGGCTTTCTTGCAGGCCTTGGGATCTGCAAGAACAGGTCCCAAGGCTTTAAAACAGACGTTGCAGTTGTCGCAATGGGAAATCTAAAGAAAGCTTTGCTTATGGACGGAATTCCTAAAAACCAGA
>NW_017832742.1:0-457 GCF_001891065.2 Hippocampus comes
ACACACACACACACACACACACACAAAAAAAGCAGGGCAAATGGTCAAAGCGAATGTTTCAAATAAATTCTCAAATAAAAAAACTAGCCTCATCGTAGAGTTGCAGCTAATCTCCCACTAAGTAAAAATGCATGGCGCGGATCATCGTTTCATTGTTCCCGCACGAGTCCCCCGAGGCGTCGCCCCTGTCATGTGGTCAAGCGGATGCTAATATAGCTGCGTCATACGTCGCTGTCATCCGCCGTGTGCATTGCTGGTGGTGGTGAAAAGGTCACAGAGGTAGCTGTAAAATGGCGTGAGCAAGGAGGGGGGGCTTTGACCTATGGCTGCCCGAGCACTCCTAATGCAATAGCTAGGCCCCGGGGTCCGAGTCCTGCCAATACCGGGCTGATTATAACGAATCAGGTGCCTCTTAACGCAATCATATGATCAATTTCTCATTGGGCTGAATAAATAA
>NW_017832744.1:0-463 GCF_001891065.2 Hippocampus comes
TATTGGACTTTGACAGACGGGTTATTGACTAATTTGCCCAGACGAAAGATCGACGTGCGTCCTTTCTTTTCAAGAAATAAACATCACCGGTGAGTAACACTTTACACTAACACTTAATTTTTAATTAATTTGGCTATGAATAAAATGGATTGTGGTCTTGATTTTGAATTTACTGTGTAGGCTTTGCCGCTTGAGGATGGAAAGTGCCCACTGTGGTGCCCCATTCAACATTTCATGCCAGAAATGCCACTGGTCAAACGTTGGCCCGTCGCGATAGAACACACTATCTCCAATGTTTGTCCACCGTAGTTCAAAAGATGTTGCATTGGTGCAGGTGAAACTTTGGACGAAATCAAACTTTGGACTAAATCATTATTTATAACTTATTAGGCCACACACATGCTGGCCCAGGCATGAGAGATCAAATTGAGGTGAATCTGGCCCCTGAAATCACACTGCTGGC
>NW_017832745.1:0-463 GCF_001891065.2 Hippocampus comes
CTCGCCTAAGCTGCACTCCAACAGCCATTAAGTGATTATTCAGACGGATCAAGTGGGAAATTGTGTTCCTGTTAATTTCACGGTTGCGATGCATTCTTAAAATAAGTGCGAGGAGGAATAACACGAGTTATTTTGTGAATGCGGTGAAAATAATGGTACAAGTAATGAAAACCAAAAAAAACAAGGCTGCTCACTGATGCGATTAAGGTGTTGTGTTTGTCAGAAGACTCCTCGCCTACGTCGCGGGGCGAAGATGCAATTGGAAGTACACCAGCTGCTGCTACTGTTCTCGAATCTCCTCATCTATCTTGTGCTCGTACAAGCGAAAGTAATATTTTTAACTTTCATGTTGTGGAAAAAATAAAAAAGCTTTGATGAAGTGCTTTTACTTTGAAATTGTCAGTCTCGCAAATGGGATCATGCATCAAATAACACCTGGGAGAGCAACCATAAATACGCAAGC
>NW_017832746.1:0-464 GCF_001891065.2 Hippocampus comes
AAAAAAAAAAAAAAGTTGGTCATAATGATGAAGGTTTTAGTTGTCTGCCGGTTCTTCACGCAGAACCACGGATGAGCGTATGTGACGGCGTCCGAACTCTCACGACGGTACGATCTCGTGTCATCAAATCAAGAGACGAGGCCGCAATATGCACACACGATCACGAATTAGGAACGACATCCACGCGTGCGCCATGTTCCGTCGCTCATCTTCCGTGATGTAAGGCTTCCTCCTTGCCTCCCACTCTTGTGTGGTTTCATTGTGTTGGTGAAGTGGAGCTGAAGAGCGAGCGGGAAGCCTCACCGCAGAGTTACTAATGCACGGCGTAACACGGCACATGCAAACGCACCCCGAGACAGCGACGCCGACAATTTTCACGGTTCACTCTTGTCTACGAATGTAAACGGATGTTCTCAAGTCCGGTCCTTCAAGTGTCACCATAACGGTGGTGGAGGGCTTTGTGT
>NW_017832747.1:0-464 GCF_001891065.2 Hippocampus comes
AAAAAAAAAAAGAAGGTTTCGAGTACAAGCCTCGACGGCTTGATTGAATGAGAGGTGTGTCAAAACGACCGCTTCCATTGGCGGCGGCGTCACGAGCGGACGCGCCTCAAAAGGAGCGCGTGGTTCCTGCCTATAAAAGGCCCGAATATCTCTTTTTGCTCGTCGCCTCCAGTCAGGCGCTGATGATGAACGGTAATTACCACGAAGATGTTTGCCGGTAACAAAGCGCACGGCTCCACTGTCACCACCTGCCTAATGAACAGACAGGACTCGACAAAACACCGGGCACAGCTCAGCAAAGCCACCCTACGCTACGTGCGTGCGCTTACTAAACATTTTGTTTCGAGGCGTGTTGCTGAATGATTGAGGTGAGCCCATAAAATATCAAATAGTTCACTTGGCTGTCAAGTGTCAACACAGCCACGGTGAAGTGCTACTTTGCGCATGTAATAAGATTTGAAAAA
>NW_017832748.1:0-464 GCF_001891065.2 Hippocampus comes
AAAAAAGGCCAGCGCTCATCAGCACTCCTAGTCTGACAGTCAATATTTATTGACAGGAGCCGCTGTGTTAAGTGCCTTGCGGTGCGAGACCGCCGGCTGCTGCTGGCTGGCTTGAGCTTGACCAGCGCGGTGCCACTGATCCCATTCAACGCACCTCGCCAGCAGCCGGCCGGCCGGCCCCTACCCGCTCTGTTTACGACATCAAAGCTCGGCGCGGTTTGACGGGGCAGCGACAGTCAAACCCAGCGCAGCAGTCCGTCGCTTCCCACAGCACTGCGAGATGGCCCCTGCGAGCAGACCACTTCAGAGATACCCAAATTACGCGGAATTCACACTGTGACGTGATTGCCCACAAGGGCAGGATGCATGCAGATTAATTGTGTTTGTTCAAAAATGCACCGCAAGAGGACCTTGGAAAAATAATCGCAAGTTAAATCCCAATCGCAATATCATAAGGGGAAAAA
>NW_017832749.1:0-464 GCF_001891065.2 Hippocampus comes
AAGTGAAGTCCATGCGCCAAGCAGTACCCCGTCGGTGCCGACTTTCATGGCGCATCGGTCTTGATGAATGGTGAATTGTTTAAAATGAAACGAATGTTTCATAAAACTCCAAAAGTTAAGTTCCAAATTCCAATCAACTGGTTTTATTGATTATTGAAGATAAAATCTTCTTCAACTCTTCCGCTTCTTGTATTAAACCTGCTAGTTCTTCAGTAGAATTTTGATTGGTCTCTTTGAGCAATCTGAGCCAATATCTAGACTCTTTTGCTTCTTTGCGGGCAATTTTTAACCTAAAAACAAAATCTTTATCCCCCAACTTTTCATAAGCCTCAATATAGTTTGTGCCAACCGAACCAGAGGAGCGAACCAATTGTTTTCCATCTTCAATATTTGAAATGGTCTTAGGTAGATTCTTCATCAATAGTCGACAAGATTTAGCGAACAAACATGTTCTTTCTTCAAAG
>NW_017832750.1:0-464 GCF_001891065.2 Hippocampus comes
AAAATATGCTGACATGACATCTGGATGTTGCTGCGGACGAATGTACATCGCCGTGTTGATAGGCGAAAAGCACATTTGACAAACTTTGTAATGCATAACGGATGAGTGATCAGACCTTAAACTCTTGCCTACCTTCAGGAATGCACTGGCCCAACACGAACTTGAAGCCCCGGCAGCACTGCTTTCTGAAAAATACCAAACGGAAGCAAATAACGTTGGGTATAATACGTCTGTTAAAGCCGCATTACATCTGACATGTATTAATAAAAGGTAAACGAGCGCAGCTGTCCGCAGCTCAGACCCACGAGTTTCCCCGCTGTCTTGGACCGCTTCCCTCACACCGCTCTGTTGCGATCCAAAGCATTACGATTATTATTCATCACAGGCTCACACTCAAAAAGCAAAAAGTGCTTCCAGGTGTGGCTGTTGTTTTAACAGGAAATGATACACACCAAAAAAAAAAA
>NW_017832751.1:0-464 GCF_001891065.2 Hippocampus comes
AAGAAAACAGTTTGTAGACATAAAAAACAAATCTTGAATCTATAAAGACCCCAAAACATGTTTTCGTTAACATCAAGGACACGCTAGTCCAAATGACCCTAATATATGCGATTTGCATGTTTTCCTAAACATCAAAGACTTTCATGTCTAAATTGGGCCTAACATAAATACTTCTCTAAACTTCAAAGACATTGTAAATTCTTCAGTAATTGTGAGATACTTTTTTGTCAACATCAAAGCCATCATGGAAAAATGATCCTCACGTAAATGGTTTGTAAGCAAAGAAATAATTTTCACAAACATGAAAGACAATTTAGTGTCTTAAATGACGAACACGCATTTCCGAAACATCAAAGACAAAGACTCCTCAACAATTTTTAGGACGTAAGACCATCTGGTTATTATACACCTCCAAAATCCAACATCAAAGACATTAAAGATTTCCTACACATCAAAGACAATCG
>NW_017832752.1:0-464 GCF_001891065.2 Hippocampus comes
CAAGAGGCTCCGAGCTCATAGATCACCGCTGACACGTCAGTAATTGAGCTGGGATAGATAAGGGCCAGCGGTCCGGGTCCTGGGGTCTTGACACGGCTGAAAAGCCAAGAACAAACAGGCTGCGTGTCACCGCCCAGCCGCTTTTGCTCAGCTTTGCTCTGCTGCCACCGGTCGTCCGCACGCTTCCCTCGTTACGCTCTTGCTCACTTGCTCTTGAGGAGTCCGAGCTGAGGGCCAAAGTCACCGCTCATTTCTTCACTGCTGACATCCTGCTGACAGTTTGCTTTTTTCTGGGGGAGTTTTTTTGTTGAGGGGGGTTGCGGGGGGACCTGACAGCTCGTACTGGAGTTAAATTCAATCCATTTTATTTTCGATACAGATTTGTCTCTTCAAAATGCTGTTCCAGATTGCACGTGTGGACTTTGTTATGTCATGTTTGGATGATCGTGAAAATATGCTGACCC
>NW_017832753.1:0-464 GCF_001891065.2 Hippocampus comes
TCTTCTCCTTGTTCTGCTTATTTGCATGCCGCTTCATGTTCTCCTCTTGCGCTCGCTTTCTCCGGAGACGTTTCGACCATTCGGCGGCGGCATACACGCGAGTTAACATTCGCGGCGTCTTCTTTGCTGTGTTCTTTTTCTTCTTTGCCTTCTTCCGGGATTCTTTGAGTCTGGTACACTGCCAGAGATCGGTGAAAACATTTGTCGTCCTCCTCTTCCTTTGCGGCGCCTTTTTGGCCTCGTGTCGCCAGAAAAGTAGTCAAGCCTCAACCTCAAACTCATTGCCTTTTTCTTACTCGTATTCTTTGCCTTCTTTGTCATCGTCGTCGTCGTCGTCTTGTTCTTCTTCAGCTTTTTCATCTTCATCCTCCTCGTCTTCTCCCAAGAGACTTTGGATGCGCTCCACCAACAGAGTGAAC
This sequence comes from Hippocampus comes, assembly GCF_001891065.2. Lineage (NCBI taxonomy): Eukaryota > Metazoa > Chordata > Actinopteri > Syngnathiformes > Syngnathidae > Hippocampus > Hippocampus comes. The sequence goes on from NW_017832753.1 coordinate 420, forward strand.
AGAGCAAACGTGTCCTCCTCTTTGACGCTTGGCTCTTCTTCACGC
>NW_017832754.1:0-464 GCF_001891065.2 Hippocampus comes
ATCGGAAAATGAATGAATGAATGAATTATTGACGGTATTCATATTCTCCATTAAGGGACAGACACTCTGTGTTCACAACTTGTCGCCCGCATCCATCCTTCCTCATTACCAGAGAGCTGCTTGATGACAACGTCAATATTGATCACAGCTCAGAGAGGCACTGGCAGACATTGTGTTGACTGGGCCAAGCAGAGGAAAGACATCTAACACCTCATTTTGTTTCATTTTGCATTTCTGACTTGTCAATACAATATGATAAAGCTTTTTGCACTTCCTTGTCCAATGCATCTTTTCAATTTCCTTCTCAATTGCTTCCGCCCTGCATTGCTGTGCACTGAATTTGCCATACTCGCTTACTTATACTCCATTAGATGTGCGGACTTTCGTCAGCCCATGCACTCTTTAGTCTGTCATGGCGAACAGGACATGTCCTCACAGAAAGTGAGCCGATCATTTTTTTTTTT
>NW_017832755.1:0-464 GCF_001891065.2 Hippocampus comes
AAACAATCTGGCTCATCCTCACCCGTGCATTGCTCATTCCTTAACGTGTAAACCATTAGCGGGCAGGTTTTGCTGCCAAAAGGTGGCCCTGGTGCCACGACAGTAACACTGCTGCGTGAGTTCACAGATTATTACACTAGCATTTAGACCTCATTAAGGCTGGCAGAAGGAGCGGGCGGAAAGCGGACAGACGGTCAGTGTATGTATGAAAGCCAAGCGTAGGGTGTCGTGCCGTGCGGCTGTCGTGGCCCAACTGAGGGAGGCACAGCGTTGACACCATCTGCCTTCACACAGTGGCTAATCCAGCACACTTGTGATAAGCACGTTCAAAAAGTCACCAGAGGTTCCAAACCTTATGAGATGACGAGTCTGACACCAAACCAGCTCTTAGAAGAAGGAAATGAGTATTTAGCGCATTCTAAACATTCTCAGATTTCAATGATCTGTCACTACATTAACGTTTC
>NW_017832756.1:0-464 GCF_001891065.2 Hippocampus comes
GTGAATGAAAGCTTCTGTGTATTTGATGGGCTGTACTTAGCGATGTCGCCGCATCATGGAACGGGAATTCATAATTTGAATCACCACAAAAACAGTGGCTGAGACTCGTCACTCGTGAAATGTTATGAGGGAACCTCACATGATAGGCTTGCACAATTCAGTTGATGCCTCCCCGCACCTGTTGTAATGGCAAAGAGGCGGTTGGTGGTAGTGCCGGGCCAAGTGGGGCTGTTTGGGATCATGGAAAAGCGGCAAAATTGGGGAAACTTGCTTAAAAACAGCTGAGCTTTTGGCTTGATTTTTTGTGTTTTCAAGTAACCTGTTCACTTGTGGAATGGGCCAAACATGTTGTTTCTTGGTTTTTAAGCATTCCTCAACTTTCCCAATCTTTAGTTGTCCCTGTCCCAGTGTTTTTGGAACATGGTGTTTAAAATTCAAGAATATTTGCAAAAAAAAAAAAAAAA
>NW_017832757.1:0-463 GCF_001891065.2 Hippocampus comes
CACACGCACAGGACTCCTACTGATGTTGAAACCGAGCCACATGATTAAATTTGCAGCTTCAACTGTCACAGAGAGGCATTGTGGGTAAACGGTCGGTCCACCGCGTCGCCAAAATGTCAGCTTGCGCGCCTCTGCTATCTCCTGTGAGGTGCTGACCTTTAGCCGCCGCCACGCTAATGGTTGATCACTTAGATAAACACAGGCTTGCGTACAAGCGCGCCCCGTTATTTTCCATCCCCATTGGCTTCGTGGATGCAGACTGTAATTAGGCCCCGGGGTAATTAGCTAGCTAATTGCTGCTGGTTTGGTATACTTACACGGCTTATCACCAAATCCAAAGGGGAAGCGTTGCTGTTGTTATTAATTATCCGTTCTTGGTATATTGACATGCAAACATGTACAAGCAACGCCCTCTATGACGCTATGATAGTCAAGGCTTGAAATAAGCGGTTTCACATTACCC
>NW_017832758.1:0-464 GCF_001891065.2 Hippocampus comes
CAACTGACAAATGTTTTTCTTTCAAATCAAATCTGAGCACGTTCTTGATAGACAAAAGCATTTAGACACACTTTGTAGTCAGTGATTTAATCCATCTGAGTTTGGTCTAGACCACTTAGCTAATTAATTGCTCATTTTTAAAAGACATTTTGGACGATGAGATGCATTCAATTTTCCCATACTCGCACTCCAACATCTTGTACGAAGTCTTCCGAGAAGAGTTTCAAGCCGCTGTTCCATATGTACGGTTTGGTTTAGCGTGTTTGCGGAGACAGTAGCCTATACTTCCATGAATACAGATTTTGAAAAAGTTGCTCAAAAAATGGTCCAAAACAGATAAAGGAATATGTGATGTCACAATAATCTACAAGATTTATTGTCGCAATTGGGCTTTCTTGCTGCGTTTGGCCACACTACAGAAGCCTGCTTCTTATCTGCAGTGAAGTCAGAACACTCATTTTTTT
>NW_017832759.1:0-464 GCF_001891065.2 Hippocampus comes
GTGTTTGTGTTTCCTTGTTCTAAGTGTTCAATAAAGCGCTGAAAGGTGCATTAGCGACCTTTCCGCATGCAAGGGGAAGGGCATAGCAGTCAATCCAGACAGATAGTTATTGTATGTTCTTAAAAGGAATCTGCGCTATAGCAGAGGGATGCTGTCTACTGGATTCGCCGTTAATGGGCAGTTAAGGTGAAGGGTGAAGGTAGAATTTGAAACTAGACGACTTCATCTGCCTAATGCAGAAACGCCATTAAGGTTCCGTGTTCACGTCGCCTGAGGCCACAGATCAAAGTGCATATTTTTCCCATTGACAACACAGGGAAGCTCATCAAAAACCAAGACCACTTGTTCAGGTCTGACAGGGTTGAGGACCAAATTGAAGGGTAGCAAGGCAAGTGCTGTTGGTAAGTATTTAATTGCAGAAATGTATAAAAGGAAAATAAAGCACTTTGGAGTAATAAAAAAAA
>NW_017832760.1:0-464 GCF_001891065.2 Hippocampus comes
CTTACGTGGGAATGGTCGTCTCTATGTGCCCTGCGGCTGGCGACCAGTCCGGGGTGTGCCCCGCCTTTTGCCGCAAGTCGGCTGGAATGGAGTTCCAGCGGCGCTCGCTCGACTCTTGAGGTCTCGATCCCGATGTCGGCGTTCTCTTTTCTTTGGTGTTTGCTTCCTACCTGTTTCTCCTCAGGCGGCAGCTTGCTCCACTCGTTGCCCAGCATCCTGGTGATCTCCGGGAAGGGCACGTCCGGACGCTCGGCCCTCAGCTGCTCGCGCCTGTCGTTCATGAAGCGAACGTAGCCCGTCAGCGGCGCTTTGGGCGCATTCCTGTCCTTCATGGGCTTCTTCCTCTTCCTGCCCTTGGTCCAGTTGGCACGTCGTGTCTTCTGAGATGATAAGCCACAATTCTGTAATTCTTTGCTTGCATCTCAAGATAAAAAAATAAAATAAAAACAACAAAAAAAAAAAAA
>NW_017832761.1:0-464 GCF_001891065.2 Hippocampus comes
CTTCTGCGCCCGCTTGTTTATTTTCACCACCGGTTAAATTCCAAAGCGACCACTGGCTCACTGACCGTTCAACATGCCTCCTTCCGAACGCGGTGAGTCTTGTTGTTAGTTCCCCACACTGCGTGAGTAACGAACATCACTGGGTAGCGCCGACGTTTCCCACAATTCCTCATCTTGTTTACTTCCAGTTTTGCGACCAAACGCCAGAAACGTACATATGTGGTTTCAAATATGGACGTGATGGGAAGTTGGACGGAGTGACCGTGATCATCGAGCAACTGACTCATTCGCTGACTTTTGTTTTTTGCTCGGACCAATGGCACACGTGTGCTGTTTTGGTGGTAAAATGGATGGCTGACGTGAGCAGGCTGGAGTATATCTAGCGTGGTCGCACCAAATACAAAGTGTCGCAGGAACAGATAATAAATGTGCAAGCGTTAAAATCACATTTTTTTTTTTTTAAA
>NW_017832762.1:0-464 GCF_001891065.2 Hippocampus comes
CTTTGTCTTCTCATTAAAAATATCGCAACTTCAGTACACGAGGCCCCAAATCTCCGTCAGTATTCTGAGCGAAACATGCTATGTGAAAATGCTACGTGTGGCTAATTTCCTCACTGCTAAAAACAAAACAAAGCGTTGTGAAGCCGGTAAAAAGCAGCAAGCGTTTTTCACGTGTGCGAAACATTTGATGACACGTGAACTCTGTTGCTTTGTGTTGGCTGGCCGGTGGAGGTAGACAGAGTGACATCATAATACGAGTCTGATGACATCATCAATCCCAGCATGCCGTGGGAGTGTTAGGGGGCGGAGCCTCGGGGGCAGGCGGGCGGCCAGCGACGTAAAGCTGCCAGCAACTGGTGTTGAGCTTTTGCTATATTGCTCAGAATCAATAGAAATTATTTACAAACATCTTGCTGATGTCACATCAACACCGCACGACAGTGTACCCAGTGTGACCTACAAAC
>NW_017832763.1:0-464 GCF_001891065.2 Hippocampus comes
ATTTCAACCTGCCCGCCCACGTTAATGTCTTCTGTCTGTAAAACACGCAACACGTGTGAACGTTGGAAAAACACACATCCTCGGGGGGGCTCTGTGAAAGCCGATACCAGCCCAAAGTCACGAATAATCAGTGGACTCAGTAAAGTGATCTGATCTTGAGACATGCTGAAGGAACTCTGCCAGGTGCTGAATGGACACGGCGCTGTCCTCGGTGCTGAATGCCATGTCAGTCAACATGCTTCCCTCGCCCAGGAACCGACGCGTTGACGTCAGACGGATGCGATCTTTCGTTTCCTTTGGGTTGTCCAGTTGTTGCTTTTACAGGAAAAGGTCCAAATGTGCTTGAAAGATGGAACTTAATGGAGCTATCAGATCATTCCACACTTGAAGCCTCCACCTTATGGCCTCGTCCGCGAGACAGGCTTGTTTAAAAAATACCGTATTGGCCCGAATATAAGACGGCC
>NW_017832764.1:0-464 GCF_001891065.2 Hippocampus comes
TAGCAGCAGCATTTTCGAAGAATTTGCGGAGTGCAATTCAATTGACATGTCATTTGGGGCCAATGCTTGCTGTTTTAGTGAACTGGGAGAAAAAGGTCACAGCTGAAGCGCTCTTGATCCGTGAACAAGCTCTGCATTGCCAGCCACCTTGCAACTGAAATGACAAAATCTAATAATCTGCCACGCCATTTGTCCAGGTGTGACAATTACTGTAGTGTGTGTGACCTGGCCAGATGTTTTGTAGTTGCGGGTGTCGGCGACGCTGACATCAGCAGACGTTTTGTATCCTCGATGCTTTGTCTCACTGAGTGAAGCATCGGGACGGATGTGAGAGCGACGGTCAGGTTGCCGCCATCCAGTGTCATCGTGACGTTGTTGGATTTAGTGTTGCAATGAGATGGGACAAGCATTTAGGGACTGATTAAGCCTCATCATCATCACTGTCTCGCCTGCATCTAATGACT
>NW_017832765.1:0-464 GCF_001891065.2 Hippocampus comes
CTTTTCATGTTTCAGAATGATGGGATGAGCAAAGCAGGCCTATTCAGAAGGAACACGCTGCTCCTGAGCCAATGACATGTCTTCACTTCTGCGTGTGTTTATTTTTAAGGTGAATGCTGACATCATCAACAGATTAAATAGAGAGCAGTACTGGGTTCACATTCAGCTAAATGCTATTAAACAGGCTACACTTCACCGTGCAGGTGGACAATGACCATGAACTTGGTTGCCAGTGTACAGAAATTAGCTAAGGCCTCACCTTCATTTTCCCCCAAAGGCAGAAAAGCAACACGACGTCACAAATCCCATCGTCAAAGGGTACATGGATTTAATTAATATCACCAAAAATCCTATAATCCCCTTTTCATCATTTTTACACTGTGGTAAGTCAGACAGTACGAGACAGAGCTTCTTAAAAGGAAATCATTGAAGGTTGCAAAACCCAATGCAAATACAAAAAAAAA
>NW_017832766.1:0-464 GCF_001891065.2 Hippocampus comes
TCATTTTCTAATTTTTTACTTTATCTTTGATACATGCACACACACACCCACATACTCAAGTTACAGTAAAACCAAATAAAACAGAGCTCAGGCAAGGCGTGTTTTTCAACATTTATGGGGAACACACATTTTTAATTTTCCTTGGTTGATTCCATTTTGATTTCATCATGAAAACAACTGATATGAAATTAAACCTCTGAGTCAATAATAGACAAAATGCAACACCATCTCTAATTGCTGGTGTACAAGTATTAGTTGGTGTGGAGATAGCTGTAACTCAATTGCACAAGAAAGGACCGCCCCCTCAAAACTGGCTGATTTCAGCGAGGCTCGATATAGAGTGAAAAATATACTGTAATTGTTAATCGTTGCTCTATTTTTGTAAATGCATGTCAATGCTATGCTCCAAAGATGCCTGGAAGCTGTTTGAAATTGTGAAAAAAAGTCTATCAAAAAAAAAAAAA
>NW_017832767.1:0-464 GCF_001891065.2 Hippocampus comes
AAATTGAAATTACCACCGTTGTTCTTTTTAGCGTGATGTATTGAATTCCCAGACAAACTTCTCAACTCGAAAAGTTGGAAACAAGGCCGAACCTGAGGATGGCATGGCTGCCTTGCAGTTAGAAGTTCTGGGTTTGAATCTCAGCTCAGGATTTTCTGTGGCCCTGCCTACCAACCAACCAACCAACCAAGGTTTTAAAAAGTCAAGGCTTCAATAATGGCTACGACTGCCTGTAACCGATAACGAGCGCTTTTCTGTTTTATTAGCCGCCTTTTCGAAGTGAATTTCCTCCATTTAACATTTTTTACTTCTGACTTTACATTTTTTACTTTTCCACTTCTCGCATTTAAGAAGAGGAGGGAGTGAGCAAGACGAGATACGACAAACAGATGCCTTTTGATTTTGATTAACGTGCATTAATATTTACTGGTTATTAACTCATTCAGTACCAGCCAATTCTAGAC
>NW_017832768.1:0-464 GCF_001891065.2 Hippocampus comes
AATACATAACATTTCTGAAAAGAACCACAATATTTTGTCTTCGGGGGAAAGTACTATATAGCTGTTATAGACAGGTTGTCAGTGAAGCCGCACATAAGAAGTGGCATTATAATCCGCCATACTATGTCATGGTCAAAAACAGGTTAACACGACACATAGCGAACCCCAAAATAATATAAAAAAGGGAGCACATGTATGAATAAGAGAAACTTAGCGGCACTACTTCAACAGGCTGCCTCTCACTGGCGCCTTTTCCACCCATAAACAGACACAACGATACACACAGAAGACACATTTAGCAAATGCCCTTTTTGTGTTTCAACATCTCATCTATGCAGTCCAGCACCGTTACATTGACTAACAAACAAAAGTGCAATCGTTTTTCTCACCACGTTCCCTTGCTTGGTGTCGTAGAACCTCTCCAGAAGCTGAATGGTGGTGCTTTTTCCACAGCCGCTGCTTCC
>NW_017832769.1:0-464 GCF_001891065.2 Hippocampus comes
GCAACAGGTAACCGCTGTTGCACAGGTGTGTCATGATAACAAAAGGAACTCCATGGTTTTTTTTTCCATTGTTGCCTGGCAACAGAGGGAAACCCTCGACGTCGACTCAACGTCAGAGTCGAGCCGGTCGTTACCTCGTGGGTATGCAGGCTGCCCCCCATGATGGCGACGGCATGGCGGCTTATGATGAGCCACCCGGAGACGGTTGACAGGTGAAAGTTTGCCACCGACTTCCTTCCCACGGAGAGAAGCGGTTGCGGGGCCGCGCGCTGAGTGTGTGGTCCTTGGCCCGCACCGGAGGAACTTTCCAGCAGACTTTACAACAATATTGCTTTAAAGCGCGCATATAGCTGACTGTTCAATTTAGCTGACCTTGACACACACATGTGAAACCTCTGCACCACTGGTGCTAACTGTTGGTATTCAAACGTATCGCAAAGGCGCAACCTAAGGAAAAAAAAAAA
>NW_017832770.1:0-464 GCF_001891065.2 Hippocampus comes
TTTTTTTTATGCGTTCAGCCACACATCCGCTTCAACATCCCAAAAGATTTGCCGCCCCACTCTTCCCTGATAATGTTCATAGTCGACCTTTTTTTTTTCTTTTTTTCAAATGAATAACATTAGGGAATAGACTATGTAAATGGTAGCTCTGTCCTCAGTTTTCATTTTGCTCTCACCGTGCATGTGTATGTGCGTGCCCATGCATGTGTCTTATAAGGTTAGGGCAGTTCATTATCTCTAGATTGGTTTGTTTAATGAAGCATATCATGGGTAAGATGGATAACGGGGTAAGACGGCTTCAGAATGCAAGCGCATCGACATATAAATGAGGTTCAGTCCGACTCGGGGAATCAGATTTGAAGCATTCTGAATAATTCAAAGCAGTCATTTTGATTGACACTTTGGCAGGGAGTTATTCATTAACACTGTGTATCTGCAGTGCTGTTGAACTATACCTGTACTGC
>NW_017832771.1:0-464 GCF_001891065.2 Hippocampus comes
TTTTTTTTTTTCATAAAAAGAAGCTTCTGTGTATTACCTCCTGAACACCTGTATCGGCTATGGTTGGTGTTCATTTTTCTGAAGTGGACAGCAAACATTGTGACAAACTGTATCAAGCCGCGTATTAGAGGGACAGCTCCTATTTGAGGAAATCCAACACCGCCCTTGCAGTTTATGAAAAACACATGACCTACTACATCATACTTTGCTGTGCTTGGCAGAGGCAAACATGTAGCATTTTTGCGTCCCAAGAACCACAAGGCTAATTGTCAAACGTCTGCTATCCAACCTGAGATAAACAACATTTCTCCTGGCAAACTGGCTGAGCCTGTTTATGTGAGGCATGACACAACTAGAGCGCTGCAAAGATAAACAAAATAAAGCGGGGAAAAGAAACGCTACAGAGCGTTACGGCATCGTTTCAGAAAGATGAAATAGACGATTGCGGAAAGATTGAAAAAAAA
>NW_017832772.1:0-464 GCF_001891065.2 Hippocampus comes
CCCACAGTCACGCACCCTCCCTCCTGAGCCAACGACAGCATATACACACATAGACAACTACCGAGACACACATACAGGAAGCTGGCGCACACGCAGATCCAATCTCCAGAGTGCCGAGAGAAGGAAATGAAGCATAAATTCAAGAACAAATCATGTTCGGTAAAAATGCTGACTGCGGTTCATCCATGGTTGATGTTCTCGACAAGAAGCGTTACTTAAAATGAAAGGGGCCTTTACGATGCTTTATAAAGTGTTTATTAACTAAAGAATGTGTGGTTAATACTCGGGTCATGTTAAGTGTGGCAGGAGCATCTAATGTTAATAACTGTAATAATTATAGATTATACAGTGGAACCTCATGTGACAAACCTGATTGCTTCTGTCATCCAATTTGTCACATGAAACGTTCATCAACCAAGACAATGCTACCCATTGAAATGAATGGAAATGTAATGAATTCATTC
>NW_017832773.1:0-464 GCF_001891065.2 Hippocampus comes
ATGTGCCCAAGACTTTTGGAACACCCTGTATATTAACCAGAGAGTAGTTGCGTCACACATTTGCGGTCATCACATATTGACCAGTTGCACCTACGTCACGTTATCGCGCAATGACGGATGACAGAAGTAAACGACTGCCGAATAGAAGTGGATGGAAAACGGAGAGATTTAGCGACCGTTATTGTTTTTAATTGAAATGTATGGTCCCCCTCACAACGAGCCATGACTTCCCCCACTTCAACTGAAGTTCGCCTGTCCATAAAAGTGGTACATTTAGTAGGGTTTCATAGAGTGCGATATTTACCGAAGTTGGAGATCGCTAGTTTAGAAACACACCTTTACCTTCACTGATTTAATCATATTTGCCGACCTTTACCATGATGTTGTCAATGCCGTATCCCTCATTACTGGAGCAGATTTAAAAGCTTACAAAAGTCTGGATGCGTACCATTTTTTTTTTTTTT
>NW_017832774.1:0-464 GCF_001891065.2 Hippocampus comes
GTTACATCACCTTATTTGTGCTTCTGCCTACACCTACACACGGTGATGCAATTCATTTTCTCCGGATCATATTATGACATATTATCTTGTCAAAGTTCTATTTTGCCTTTGGAGTATAATCTGCAATAACACTAATTTGTTGCGTAATTAATTCATGTCTGATAAATAAATGATCATTATTAAAACAATACAATCACAGATATGTACCAAAGTACTGAATCATAACTCATTTGGATTTGATGAATTATCTGTTGGCAAAGTATGACCAATGAGTAATATTGCTTGAATTATTCAGTAAGAGGAACTCATAGGGGAAATCTAAAAATACTCGAGAGATGTGCTCTTCCAAGGGCTACAACTTTAAAGACGTGCTCGCCGGCTATGACTTCAAGTGCATTGACCACACTCATCAATTAAGTGCAAGTTTCGACCGGGAATATATGTTCACTGTTTTGGCAGCCACC
>NW_017832775.1:0-464 GCF_001891065.2 Hippocampus comes
TGTCAGTCTTGGTTGGGTCATTGTGAGTGTGTGCGCGATATCTGAGCATCTGTGTGCTCCGCTCCTGTCACGTTTTGTTCATAAACAAACAAATAAATAAATAGACTGAAGATGCATTGCTGTGCTTAAAATTTTTGGGGGGATGATTCTCAAGTTCTTCAACTGACAACCTGACAACGGTCTTTTTACAACAAATATCATGCGTTGGAGTATACGAATGATGCTCTTGCACCATGACTCCCAAATCAGTCCCTTTCAACATTGTATTGCCTTTTGCCAGTTTTATGAGAATACTCTTCATGCTAATGACAAACATCAGCCTAACATTTCAGCACCAAGCCAATGTTAGTAAGCGTAGCAACCTCACAGAGATGAATCAATCAATCAGTGCAATCGCAGCAAGGAAGCTAATGATGTGTGGCATTGCATACGTACAGAATAATTAGCTGTTGCAATGCTGGGAC
>NW_017832776.1:0-465 GCF_001891065.2 Hippocampus comes
TTCCGTACAAAAATGTACATTTATGGATGTGACATTTTCCAATCAAAACGTATAAATTAACAACAGTGCACCTTTTTTTTTTCATTGTTTACATTTGAACACATGTAATTCTGTCATTTGTTTGACATAATATGTCGTTTTTCCAAACCTTTCCAAAATGCAGCACTAATGGGGCAGTGAAAAAACAAAAGAGTGACACTTTCAGGTCGGGGGCGGCCATTTTGTCACTTGCTGTTGACCAAAAAAATGACATCACAGTTGCTCAAGGCAGCGGCCAATCACGGCTCACCTGTTTTCTGCCGCTGAGCCATGATTGGTCGGGACCTGAACCCCGAGCAAAGGCAAGTGACAAAATGGCCGCCCCCTGAGATGAATGCAAGATTCATGAGAATGCCGTGTTGCGACTGGACAGAACATATTTATGTGGGCTCGCCCTTGTACGGACAACTGGAAGAACCCAAACAT
>NW_017832777.1:0-465 GCF_001891065.2 Hippocampus comes
AAAAAAAAAAAAAGTTCTAAATGGAGGGAAATCCCCACTCGTGCTGCACTTAGAGCAAGTTTGATCAACAACAAAGTATGTAAGGGAAATATAATCCTCTTTAAAGCCGTCATTAATGAAAACTATATAATGGACAGTGTCTGATCTGATTCAACAGTAGCGACCGTATTCTATGCGAGAATGACAATAAACAAGGCTACACATTTCCAAAAGACCATTCCAAACTTTGCGGTATACTCACAGCTCTCCAGTTCCAGAGAGCAGTTCTGTGTGTCGAGAGGGAAGCTGCTGAAGTCCATCGAGCAAAGCGCTGTCACGGTAATCCTAAAACAAAGCTCGCAGTTAAAGAAACACACAAACTACAAGAAGTAAATTCTCATGATGGCAACAGTGGGACAAAACGGATCTGGTGGTCCGAGAACTGACCCGTCGTAGGAATTTGTACAGAATAGGTAATGATTGGAC
>NW_017832778.1:0-465 GCF_001891065.2 Hippocampus comes
AAAAAAGGCTTCCCTTAGCACAATCCCATTCTTTAGCAATAGTGTAGACGCCATCGAACCTGAAATATTGCACAAGCAATCAAGATACAGTTAATCCATTGCCATTGCACTAAATTAGAAAATGATGATCAAATTAAATAACCATTGCCAAAAACTAACGCCTCGCAAAATACAGTTGTCAAAGGTGTCCTCAAACTGTGGAATAGCTGCTTTCGCCACATTGGACAATCTAACGGCAAATCTTTACTGAAATGCATGCACTTGAGGATGGCATTCCTCAACAATTCCGCACTAATCCCGTTTGACAAGTTTGGTCGACCGCTGTTTCCCGTTCTGCTCGGTTCCGTTGGGAAGGGTCGTGTTGCGTATTGAAGATTTTGTTTTGCGTCCAGCCAGAGTCGATCGGAACGCCACTAATTGTGCTCTACGGAAATGTCTTTTAGTCTAATGCCATTAAAATAGAAT
>NW_017832779.1:0-465 GCF_001891065.2 Hippocampus comes
AAAAAAAATCTCTGAATTCACTTTACAGGGTCTAAGTATGGGAGTTAAGTAATTCTATTTTTACCGGGCTTTTTCAGCACAGGTTTCTGGACTTCTACTTCAATACAGAGCGTGGGTAATTTTGCCTCCACTAGCTGCGCAACCTCCACATGGAAGAAAATCATTTGAAATTCCACAGTGTCACCCACTCTGGTTGTGTAGCTCTCAAGGTTGAGAGTTGAGTAGCATGTTTGAACTCTGCGTGACTTCTTCGAGGCAGCGACTCGGAAGGAAAAAGAAGACAAACGCGGCTCTACTCGTTTCCCTCAGCAGCAGGTGAGATTCCTACGACTCATTTCTGTTCCGCTCAGCCTCAATCTCAACCACCCCCCGCCCCACCTCCCCCCGACCACTTACAACGCTTAACAAGAGAAAATCACATTCTGTGAAGGTGATGAGCCAAACACTTTGGGGAAAAGACGTGGG
>NW_017832780.1:0-465 GCF_001891065.2 Hippocampus comes
GGGGGGCGTCTGGAAAGGTCGACTGGCAGCACGGGGAGGGGGTGGGGAAGGCGCTGGGGGGAGCATAATGAGTTGGATGTGAATAAAATGATGGCGGCAACATTGCGTTACCTGACCTCTGCTGAAGCAAAATTGCCCAACACCTGATTGAAATAGCACCCGAGTTGATGAGGACTTGATTGCAGGGTTGCAATTAAAGCGTGAAGCTGTCATGCGGTGCTCTACTCCTGCAAGCAGGAGCAGCAATTTTTTTTTCTTTTCTCCAACTTTTATGTCATTGATCAAGTCAGCAGTGTCTCTGTGCCAGTTCCAAAGAATGAAAGCCTGTGAAAGGAATCACTTTGGAATAACCGCGTGACCAGAGCCATTTACTGCCTTTACTAAACTGCATGGTGCACTTGCACAGGGGGCATTTTATTGTGAATACTACTCCCCAGTATTATTGGTGTATTAGAATTTATGTCG
>NW_017832781.1:0-465 GCF_001891065.2 Hippocampus comes
AAAAAAAAAATCCTTAATAATCCTCATAGAGGGTATGATAATTCATGCATGAAAGGGTAACGCTTAATGTCCAAAATTTTGTTCCAGTTTGTTGTTCAAGTTAATCGATCACTTCCGCTTACCACCATGGGGGATGTATTGGACAGCATCTGAAAAATGGAAGGAAAAAAATTTGTTTCATCTATCTTCCTAAAAGGCAAGTCAAGTCAAACGTATTATTACTGTATAGCTCGTAAACACAAAAAAAAAATTCCCACAGCTGACAAATATTAACGACATCCCCTGATCTTAACAGCAAACAGTTTTTCACTGTTAATCTGGCTCCTTCACTGACTATTGTGCTCACGCATGCACCAACGGTAAACATGATCACGTTTATACTTTCTTAGATAAGAAGACATCTCACCCATGCTCTGATTCCTCTGCCTTCTGACCAGCCATTCCTTTGTCACATCCTCCTAAACA
>NW_017832782.1:0-465 GCF_001891065.2 Hippocampus comes
AAAGACTGATAAAATGTTACAACTTCCAAATAGCTAAAGATTCAAAGGCTTTGCTCCTGAGACAGGTCAAATGCTCTCAATGAATAATCAAGTTCAGAGAGCTTTCCCCTAAGCATGTTGCTGTCAACTTTTGCCCAGGTGATAATACAAGATGGAGCAAATAAGGCAACCATGCCAGTATTAATCTCCTTGGGGGACAAAGTACTTTTTTTTTCTCCTTTGCATATATTTGCTAAAAGCACTGTGCCAAATTTGATCCATTTTCAGAACTTATTCTGATGGTGGGTTCATACCTGATGCAAAGCCAAGTATTGCCTCTATTCAGGTGTTCATCAGTTCATTAATGAGAAACAAACTATTTTATCAAGACAAAAGCCCTCAAATAATTTTTTTGTGGTTTGGTAACTTCTCCTGTATTTGGCAAGAAAAGAAATGTAAATAAGTAGTGATTACATTTAAATGGAC
>NW_017832783.1:0-465 GCF_001891065.2 Hippocampus comes
AAAATAAAGTTGAGGTTTTGTAGTCGGCTTTCCCTGATAATTTTGCAGTCACATCTAGTAATTTTGGCGCAAACACAATACTGCTGATCATCAAAGTACCATCATACCTATAGTGAAGCACGGTAGTGGGCAGCGCAATGCTTTGAGTTTGTTTTTCTCAAGCTCGAATTGGGTGTGTCTTCAGTCAAGGCTGAGGGAATTATGAACAGTTCCATGGAACATCTGTGGGGTGATCCGTCCGCAGGAGATGCTCTCGTAATCTGACAGATTTTGGTAGATTTTGCAAAGAAGAGTGGACAAATATTGCAAAAGGCTCCTACCAGTACAGGCTGGGTGCTGTGATAAAAGGCAAAGGTGCTACAACAGAGTAGTAGTTTGAGGGAGTGGATGTTCAGGCAACCAGGTTATTGTACCTTTTTAAATATTTTTAGTTTTTTTCCCTTTGAAATATTTTTTCCCCCCATT
>NW_017832784.1:0-465 GCF_001891065.2 Hippocampus comes
GATGTGACAATCCAAGTTGGGCGCATTAAGACGGTCAGCCCACTGTACAAAAAAAGGTCTCATTCTAAATCTCGTCCTCTTCATTAACGTCGAAGCGACTCTCCCCTCTCTGCGAAGGCGTGCCGGCGGCTTTGCTAAACGCTCGGCGATGAGCCCGTTTACTGGGACGCCTCCGTCTTCACTCAGCAGGCTACTTTAAAGAGTGAGGGCCCCTCCGCGTGTGTGTGTGTCTTAAGTTTATAGGCCAATAGCTCTATTAGCTGAACTGTCAGCGGCCATATTTCAGCCTGCGTTCCCACCCCTCCGCTGCCGGTGACGCTATAAAGCGCAGACTGAATGATGCGCTCGGGTTTCTGCCTACTCATTTTGATGGTGAATTTCCACGTAAATCAAAGCGTTTGGCGAATAATGGTCGGGCTGGCAGCTTCAAAGGAAACGAGAAAGCTTCCGTCCCGTGTGAGCTCA
>NW_017832785.1:0-465 GCF_001891065.2 Hippocampus comes
AAAGCTACTTCTCCAAATCACTACATTGTACAGTACTATTTCTGACTAGTACCAAAACACTTCATTTTCAGTGCGTAATTGTAACACTTTTGAGATCTATGAATATATACAACCAACACAATTAAAACATTTCTTGTGGCTGTTGTTTTTCTTACTGTATAAGGACAACATATTTGACCTGCAGTGTGAAACGTTGGTTTGGGAAAGCATTATTGATGTAAATAATAAACTTTCTTTCTTGGTTACTGACTTTAATCCACAATTTCTGAACCAAATTGGATGTTGAATAGTATTCCTGCAGTCATCATACCTATTGAGTTTTTCTGAACCTGCCTGCCAAAGATGACGATATAATTGTCACTCTTCACTGTGGTCAGCAGGTGGTGTCTTAGAAAACGAACTGAGGGAATGAAATGGAACACATTTTATGATCCATCCATTTTCCAATCTGCTTTTCCTCACAAG
>NW_017832787.1:0-465 GCF_001891065.2 Hippocampus comes
TTGCCATGTTGTTTCGTGTGGTCCCAAACTCTGTAGGATCATATTTTTTGTCGTCAAAACAAGAACTCAATTGATTCAGTTTTTGTCTATAGACCTAGTGGAGGAGCTGCTTCGGACCCCGCTGGTCCGAGGGGCGGGCGGCCCCGGCTGGTCTTCGTGGGACTCCTGGTCCGGGTGTTCGCAGAGCTGCTCCAAAGGATACCGCACCCGACGAAGATCCTGCGCCGGACCGGAGGGCAAGAGCGCCCCCGTGGCCTGCAGAGGTTCCCCTGTGGAGTACCAGGACTGCAACGTCCAGGCCTGTCCCGGTAAGATGAACATGTGTGCCGGGTTCGGTGTCAATTAGAATACTTGGTGCCGGATGCTCATGTTTTGCCAAACTCTTTTTGTGGTGGCGCACTAGAAACGGCCTGAAAAATGGTCTGCTTGAAACCAAAATGGCTGCTTAGTGATGATTTTTGAGCG
>NW_017832788.1:0-465 GCF_001891065.2 Hippocampus comes
ACGCGCGAACCACTGGTCCACCGGGCCCACCTTACAGATAAGTCTTTCCAGTAAATGTCTGTAGTATTTAATACCCCTCACCTCCCGATCCAGTTGTTGAAACTGTCCCGATTTTGTGGTGAAATCCGTCAAGCTGTAAGCTTGGAATTAATATCCTCTACCAGATCAAGGATACCGGAAACCTTATGGACACCATTGTCTTTGCGCCTCATACAATCCAGACATGCTGGGTAGCCGGTGTCTAATGTCTAATCTACAATACGCCGTTCAGCACTCTCCACGAGACTGACCTGCCACAATCGCAGATGCGGACTCTTCTTCTCTTTACACAACACCAGCTAATCTATCCTTCTCACTAGTGCCCCTACAAGCCGTAGCTATTACTACCACCCCCACCGGACAATTCAAACTGTCACAAACAGATGCCCCTCCCTCCCCCATACACACACACAAAGTGGTCTTAAC
>NW_017832789.1:0-465 GCF_001891065.2 Hippocampus comes
CGACACGGTTGTCCTCAGACGGCGGCGAGCTCTTACCGAGGGGAGTGCCGATGCCGTAGCCTTTGCTGTCGATGAGGCCCCCCACTTGCGTCAGGTTGCAGTTGCGCCTGGTCACGTAGTCGATGGTGGTGGACTCCATGATGAGGGCGTAGTCGGACTTGAGCACCCGCTGGACGCCGTCCTCGATGGACTTGACCAGCGACGTGCCGGGCTTGCTGCTCATGAAGGCCCACATCTTCTCAAAAGTGGAAACTTTGGATTTCTGGTGCGGTCAAGAAACGGTCAACGCTCGTACGTACGGCGCTTCGAGACCTCGGCCGCGCCGTTTCCGCCTCGTTGGCCTAACTGATGACGCAGCGGCAGGCGCGACTGGGGATTCGCTACCTTGCTCGGGGACGCTCGGACGCGGTCTGAATGTCAACGTTTGTTGTTTTGCCAAAAGCCAAACGGAACCCGATATTCAGC
>NW_017832790.1:0-465 GCF_001891065.2 Hippocampus comes
GACTGCTTTCTGCTGATGTTGATGTGACCTAGCCAACTGCCGCTTGCATGCCGAAAGACCACAAGCTGTAATGTACTGTGACATAATTATCGGAGACATTTGTAACTTCTACATAACATGGAAAACAGAGAGTGCGCATTTTCATATCCGCTCACCGCCCACAAGAGCCGGAGGGGAAAAAAATGTGGCAGGTGTGTGCGCTGACTCCCATGAGCTTGAATGTGATCGTTTAATTCTGAACACGGCAACATCGCCAGTTCGAACAGGGTGTGCGCAAGATGTTTATTTTTAATTCTCCTATTAAAAAGAATTCTATTTTTCTTCCAATTGAGTACACGAAATAGGCAGGGTATGTCGCGACAATCTTTACTTCATCGAAAAACTAAAGAAACTAGCATGGCACACAAACGCTGCAGCAACACATAGACAGGCAATACTCACAGGCATAGATTCTTTATCCTCTGC